>NC_041387.1:666504730-666505361 GCF_002162155.2 Triticum dicoccoides | reverse complement strand
GGTTGGTGCCACCAACCGGGACCAAAGGCCTCTTTTCAGCAGCCCAAAGGGCGGGAAGCGGCGGCCTTTGGTCCCGGTTGGTGGCACCAACCGGGACTAATGCCTCCCCCTTTAGTCCCCGTTGGTGCCACCAACCGGGACTAAAGGACCTTGTGTTGCCCGCGTCGGGGCAAAGTTTAGTCCCACCTTGCTAGTTGAGAGGGGCGCGCAGTGGTTTATAAGCCCCACTGCCGCACCCCTCTCGAGCTCCTCTCCACCGTAGGCTTGCGGGCCTATTTGCTACTGCTTTGCCTGATGGGCCTTCTGGGCTTACTGCGGGCCTGAATCCTGGCCCATGGTAGGGTTTCTTGTTGTATTCAGGCCGTGGGGGCCCAGTAGGAGGCATTTTTTTTTTGTTTTTTTGTTTTCTTTCTTGCTTTATTTATTTTATTTTGTTTCTACTTACAACAAAATACTTATTGTTGCTATTTTTAATTATTTTCCAGTTTTTTTGTTTTGTTTTCTACATTATTTATTTTCTTTTGTTTTTTGCTTTATTTTTTTTATTCTTTTTTCTTTTAGTTTTAGAAAAATTATAAACTTTCTGTTAGTGCCATTAGTTTTCAAATTTGAAAACACTTTTTTTGTTTTT
>NC_041387.1:666496279-666504456 GCF_002162155.2 Triticum dicoccoides | reverse complement strand
TTTTAATTCTTTTTGCTTTTAGTTTTAGAAAAATTATGAACTTTCTGTTAGTGCCATTAGTTTTCAAATTTGAAAACACTTTTTTTGTTTTTTTGTTTTCTTTCTTGCTTTATTTATTTTATTTTGTTTCTACTTACAACAAAATACTTATTTTTGCTATTTTTAATTATTACAAGGGCCGAACCATAAGACGTTAAAGCGTTTCAAATGAACTATGAAAAAGTTGAAAGTTGGCATGGTATTATAAATTCACCCACATAGCATGTGCATGTACAAAACGGACAATGGTATCATACTCGTGTGTTAAAAGTTTGCATGGTATCATCATAATAGTTGTGGAAGAAAGTCTTCACTTTTTCTTCGCATGTGTCATTTGCTTATTGCGCCGTAACCATGGATAATCTTCATCGCTTATCAGTATGCTGGGGTCAGCCTTGACTTTGAAGGGAGGAATTTCATGAAACTTTTCATAATCTTCAGACATGTCTGTCTTGCCCTCCACTCCCACGATGTCCCTTTTTCCTGAAAGAACTATGTGGCGCTTTGGCTCATCGTATGATGTATTCGCTTCCTTATCTTTTCTTTTTCTCGGTCTGGTAGACATGTCCTTCACATAGATAACCTGTGCCACATCATTGGCTAGGACGAACGGTTCGTCAGTGTACCCAAGATTTTTCAGATCCACTATTTTCATTCTGTACTGTGGATCTACCTGTACCCCTCCTCCTGACAGATTGACCCATTTACACTTAAACAAAGAGACCTTAAAATCATGTCCGTAGTCAAGTTCCCATATGTCCACTATGTAACCATAATATGTGTCCTTTCCCCTCTCGGTTGTTGCATCAAAGCGGACACCACTATTTTGGTTGGTGCTTGTTTGATCTTGGTTAATCGTGTAAAATGTATTCCCATTTATCTCGTATCCTTTACAAATCGTAACAGTCGAAGATGGTCCCCTGGACAACAAGTACAGCTCATCACAAATAGTGTTGTCACCTCTGAGACGTGCTTCCAACCAACTGCTGAAAGTCCTGATGTGTTCACATGTAATCCAGTCGTCGCACTGCTCCGGGTGTATGGAGCGCAGACTGTTCTTGTGTTCATCGACATACGGGGTCACCAAGGTAGAGTTCTGTAGAACTGTGTAGCGTGCTTGAGACCAAGAATATCCGTCCCTGCATATTATTGAGTCCCTTCCAAGCGTGCCTTTTCTAGTCAGTCTCCCCTCATACCGCGATTGAGGGAGACCTATCTTCTTAAGGCCAGGAATGAAGTCAACACAAAACCCAATGACATCCTCTGTTTGATGGCCCATGGAGATGCTTCCTTCTGGCCTAGCACGGTTACGGACATATTTCATTAGGACTCCCATGAACCTCTCAAAGGGGTACATATTGTGTAGAAATACGGGGCCCAGAATGAGAATCTCGTCAACTAGATGAACTAGGACGTGCGTCATGATATTGAAGAAGGATGGTGGGAACACCAACTCGAAACTGACAAGACATTGCACCACATCACTCCTTAGCCTTGGTATGATTTCTGGATCGATCACCTTCTGAGAGATTGCATTGAGGGATGCACATATCTTCACAATGGCTAATCGGACGTTTTCCGATAGAAGCCCCCTCAATGCAACCGGAAGCAGTTGCGTCATAATCACGTGGCAGTCATGAGACTTTAAGTTCTGAAACTTTTTCTCTGACATATTTATTATTCCTTTTATATTCGACGAGAAGCCAGTAGGGACCTTCATACTAAGCAGGCATTCAAAGAAGATTTCCTTCTCTTCTTTGGTAAGAGCATAGCTGGCAGGACCTTCATACTGCTTTGGAGGCATGCCGTCTTTTTCGTGCAAACATTGCAGGTCCTCACGTGCCTCAGCTGTATCTTTTGTCTTCCCATACACGCCCAAAAAGCCTAGCAGGTTCACGCAAAGGTTCTTCGTCACGTGCATCACGTCGATCGAAGAGCGGACCTCTAGGTCTTTCCAGTAGGGTAGGTCCCAAAATATATATTTCTTCTTCCACATGGGTGCCTGTCCCCCAGCGTCACTCGGAGCAGCTAGTCCGTCGGGACCCTTTTCAAAGATTACGTGTAAATCATTGACCATAGCAAGTACGTGATCACCGGTACGCATGGCGGGCTTCCTCGGGTGACCTGCCTCGCCTTTGAAATGCTTGCCTTTCTTTCAACATTGATGGTTGGTCGGAAGAAATCGACGATGGCCCAGGTACACATTCTTCCTGTAGCTTCCCAGGTATATACTATCGGTGTCAAGTAAACAGTGCGTGCATGCGTGGTATCCCTTGTTTGTCTATCCTGAAAGGTTACTGAGAGCGGGACAATCATTGATGGTCACGAACAGCAATGCCTTTAGGTGAAATTCCTCCTGTTTGTGCTCATCCCACGTACGTACACCGTTTCCATTCCACAGCTATAAAAGTTCTTCAACTAATGGCCTTAGGTACACATCAATGTCGTTGCCGGGTTGCTTAGGGCCTTGGATGAGAACTGGCATCATAATGAACTTCCGCTTCATGCACATCCAAGGAGGAAGGTTATACATACATAGAGTCACGGGCCAGGTGCTGTGATTGCTGCTCTGCTCCCCGAAAGGATTAATGCCATCCGCACTTAAAGCAAACCATACGTTCCTTGGGTCACTTGCAAACTCATCCTAGTACTTTCTCTCGATTTTTCTCCACTGTGACCCGTCAGCGGGTGCTCTCAACTTCCCGTCTTTCTTACGGTCCTCACTGTGCCATCGCATCAACTTGGCATGCTCTCCGTTTCTGAACAGACGTTTCAACCATGGTATTATAGGAGCATACCACATCACCTTCGCAGGAACCCTCTTCCTGGGGGGCTCGCCGTCAACATCACTAGGGTCATCTCGTCTGATCTTATACCGTAATGCACCGCATACCGGGCATGCGTTCAGATCCTTGTACGCACCGCGATAGAGGATGCAGTCATTAGGGCATGCATGTATCTTCTGCACCTCCAATCCTAGAGGGCATACGACCTTCTTTGCTGCGTATGTACTGTCGGGCAATTCGTTATCCTTTAGAAGCTTCTTCTTCAATATTTTCAGTAGCTTCTCAAATCCTTTGTCAGGCACAGCATTCTCTGCCTTCCACTGCAGCAATTCCAGTACGGTACCGAGCTTTGTGTTGCCATCTTCGCAATTGGGGTACAACCCTTTTTTGTGGTCCTCTAACATGCGATCGAACTTCAGCTTCTCCTTTTGACTTTCGCATTGCGTCCTTGCATCGACAATGACCCGGCGGAGATCATCATCATCGGGCACATCGTCTGGTTCCTCTGGATCTTCAGCAGCTTCGCCTGTTGCAGCATCATCGTGCACATCGTCTGGTTCCTCTTGATCTTCAGTAGCATCACCGTATTCAGGGGGCACATAGTTGTCATCGTACTTTTCTTCTTCGCCGTCTTCCATCATAACCCCTAGTTCTCCATGCCTCGTCCAAACATTATAGTGTGGCATGAAACCCTTGTAAAGCAGGTGGGTGTGAAGGATTTTCCGGTCAGAGTAAGATTTCGTATTCCCACATAGGGCATGGACAACACATAAAACCATTCTGCTTGTTTGCCTCAGCCACTTCAAGAAATTCATGCACGCCCTTAATGTACTCGGAGGTGTGTCTTGAACCGTACATCCATTGCCGGTTCATCTGTGTGCATTATATATAATTAAGTGTGTCAAAAATCATTACAGAACATCATGAATAGATAATTAAGTGACCAAATTAATAGAAGTTCATCATCACATTAAAACCAAAGTACATACATAGTTCTCATCTAACAACATAAAGCTCTGCATAGCATCTAAATTAATTAAACCATACATTGAAACTATGTAAAACATTTCAATGCGAAAACAAATGCGATTATAATCGCAACCAATGTAACAACTGATCCAACGGCATAAAGATACCAAGCCTCGGTATGAATGGCATATTTTCTAATCTTTCTAATCTTCAAGCGTATTGCATCCATCTTGATCTTGTGATCATCCACGACATCCGCAACATGCAACTCCAATATCATCTTCTCCTCCTCAATTTTTCTAATTTTTTCCTTCAAGAAATTGTGTTCTTCTTCAACTAAATTTAACCTCTCGACAATAGGGTCGGTTGGAATTTCCAGTTCAACAACCTCCTAGATGAATAAAATCTATGTCACGTTGCTCGGCATAATTGTCATAAACAATAGATGAACCAATAGTTATGAAAAGATAATATATACCACATCCGAATTAGACAGGACGAAGGCCGACGGGGGCGGATACCAAAACCATCGCACCATATAAGATGCATAAATAAAAGTAAGAAAATTATACAAGTATCTTTATAAACATACACGTAAGAATTTATTTTTTTCTTTCAGAAAGAAGATAAGAACAAGAGGCTCACTACGGTGGTGCCGGCGACGAGATCGGCGCGGGCGATCGACGGCGGTGAAGACGGGGACGGAACGTGATGGACCACTAAACCTAGACAAATATTGAGGCAAATGGAGCTTGGAGGTCGAGCTTGGAGAGGATAAAACTTAAGTAGTGTGGCTCGGGCATTCCATCGAACACCTCGTGTGCATAGGAGGTGAGCTAGAGCACCACAAAGCTCTCTCCTCGCCGGCCACGAAAAACAGAGCAGTGAGAGTGCTCTGCTCGCGGGCGAGGGGTATATATATGCAATTAATTGGTCCTGGTTCGTGGCTTGAACCGGGACTAAAGGGAAGCCTTTGGTCCCGGTTCAGGCCACCAACCGGGACCAATGGTGGTGGGCCAGGACCAAGGCACATTGGTCCCGGTTCGTCCCACCAACCGGGACCAAAAGGTCCAGACGAACCGGGACCAATGGCCCACGTGGTCCGGCCTGCCCCCGGGGCTCACGAACCGGGTCCAACGCCCCCATTGGTCTCGGTTCTGGATTGAACCGGGACTAATGGGCTGACCCGGCCTGGACCAATGCCCCCTTTTCTACTAGTGTTACACGTGACATAAAAGTTTAGTACTCAAAGTGCGCAATTTTGCAACAACTGGTACGTTTAGTCTAGGTGTTGATCCAATGATTGAAAAGATGACCGGAATATAAATATATTATAGAAAATTCAAAAATAGCAAATTATAACTCCCTGCTTCCCAAAATATAAGGTGCACTTGACTTTGCACGGTCTTTGATCCATGGCTTTAACCACTAATACTCCCTCTTTTTTGATTTATAGGGTTTATCTCAAATTTTTTGTTTTACCTATTTAAAGAGCTCATCTCCATCTCATATTGAGATTTCGAGGCGCATTAAATATTTGCATGCATGAATTAAAAAAGGAACTCATCAATTCAAGCAATGTTCGTACTCATCTAGAGTACGAGATACATTCCTTCACTCATCATTTGTCTTGGTTGATGAGATTTCGTACTTGAGCCCTATAAACCGGAAAGGAGGTAGAGCTAGCTACTATAACAGTGTAATTCCCTTTTCAATATCGAAATTATTTGCCAGCACCACCACTGCCCACTGGGGACGAATAACAAATAACTAGACAGCTAGCCAGTATATAATAAACCAAAGTAGGAGACGTATAGTGGACATCTCCTTCGCTGGTAGGAGCTTGCATGTGCATGCATGGCCACCTGGAGCCAGTATATTTGCCTCCCGTGAACTTGCAGATCAGTTTATGTGCCAGCTCGTAGCGCTATCATACATATATATTCCTTTGTCCAATTCTATGTGTGCCCTCAAGATAACAGCAATTTGTAAACCCATCAAAGATATCTTATGGTTTTTGTTCGTTAGCGAACAAATTAAGCTCCAATAATGGCACACTAGTGGTTGTACATATTTTTCCCGAATTACGGCAAGAGTCAAACTCGATATATCATGACGTGCTTGCCCTTGATGCACAATGCACACTACATCCCGGCCTATAAATACCACCCCAAGCAACCAAAGAAAAGCATCACAAGCTAGCAAGCTCACCTAGCTCAGCCACAAGCCTAGCCAGTACACTCTAGTTGGCCACTTGCTTCATCAACATAGCAATGGCGCCATCCAAGCTCGCCCTCTTCCTCGCCCTGAACCTGGTCTCGTGGCAGCCGTGCATGGCTGCTGGTCGTGCTGCGGCAATACACCGGCCGTCCCAGTGCCAACTCCGCCGATCGCCGTGCCCCCGCCCGCCACCCCAGTCCCAACCCTGCCGACGACCGAAGGCGGCAGCGGCACCTGCTCGATCAACATGCTGAAGCTGAAGGTGTGCACCAACATACTGAACCTGCTAAAGCTCAACCTAGGCGTGCTGGCGAGCGACGACTGCTGCCCGCTGCTGGGCGGGCTCCCCGACCTCGACCCCGGTGTGTGCCTCTGCACCGCCATCAAGGGCAATGTCCTCGGCATCAAGCTCAACGTCCCCGTCGACCTCGTTCTCCTCCTCAACCAGTGCGGCAAGACCTGCCCCGCCTACTTCACCTGCCCCAGCTGATCCACCCATCATCTGTCGATCCATGCATCACAAACCATTCGTCGTCATCATCACACTCGTCATACGCATGCGCCTATATTTTGTATCCTATTCCAGTTCGTCGTCATCACACTCGTCGCTCGTGCATGCATGAATGCTGACGTGTTTATTTCTTCCAGGGACTGCTTACAAGATAGACGTCGGTCATTGTATTCTGGTATGATATCTAAATGCATGGTTCGTATATTTGAAAAATATTATGCATACTTCACTACCAGAATAAGCATCGGTCCTGATGGCCAAATCTATGCCGGCGGTGTTGGCAAATAAGCCATGGCGATCGCGTCGGCCGCGCGTGCGTGCGCACGGGACAGATCAGGAGCGTGGCGAGCGTGTGTGTGTGCGTGTGTAGACGGGTAGGGCGCGCGCTGTGTGTGCATGCGTGGCTCCGTACAAGGTGCAGCCATTGGCGAGCAGGCCAGGGTGACCGAGTCAGGGCCGTTGCGGGCTCGCCGCGTCCTGGGCGCGATCATGCGCGGGGTGGACTCGGCCAGAGCGATCCGGACCGAGCGCTCGGGCGGGTGCAGACATGGGGTTCGTGCCCAGCGTTTGCCCCAGGTATAAAGCCCGCGAGGGGCGCGTTGTAATGGCTGTGGTGTCAAGTACGAGCTCGTGGAGTTGGCGTCGTTGCGCCGGGAAAAACCATCGTGTCCCCGTGTCCCTCTTCCTCCTCCGGTCTTGTTCTTCCTCGGTTCGCATCGCAGAGAGAGAGGTAGATCAAAGCTAGGGGTAGCTAGAGTTTCAGGCGCGGCAATAACAATTGGCATCAGAGCTTTGGTTGGAGCTCGCCGGCGGCAATGGTGATCGTGCCGCATGGCGGAGTAGTGGGCGGGTCGGCGATGATGGCGATGCCGATGATGACCGCGGACAACTACATGGTCTGGGCCATCAAGGCGCAGGCCATCCTCGACGTGCACACCGTGTGGGAGGTGGTGGCTCCGGGCGACGCGGCGGTGAATGCGCAGAAGGAAAAGACGGCGCGCACGTTACTGCTTGGGGCGTTGCCGGAGGACGTGCTTCTGCAGATGGCAACGAAGCTCACCGCCAGTGAGGTATGGGACTCCCTGAAGGTGAGGTTCGTTGGCGCCGATCGGGTACGCGCGGCGAGGCTGGCGATGCTGCGCGGGGAATTTGACCGCCTGAAGATGGCGGTCGGTGAGGAGCTCGACGTGTACGCCGGGAGACTCGCGGTGATGACGGCGAGGTACGCCAACCATAGGTAGACGTTGGGCGACGCAACGCTCATCAAAAAGCTGCAGGATACGGTGCCAGATCGTTTCTTCCCCGTCGTCGCCGGCATCGACCAGTTCCATGACGTGACGACGATGGCGTTGGACGAAGCGCTTGGGCGGCTGCGCGCATTCGACGAGCGAGTTCGGCGTCCATGGCAGGACAGGGCCAGCGGGCGGACGGACAGCTGCTATTCACGGCGGCGCAGTGGCGGGCGCGGGAGCGGTAGCAAGGCGGAGCACAGGACGACGACAACGGGCGCAGCGTACCGTCGGGGAGCGGCGGCAACAGGTGCGGGTGCTGCTACAAATGTGGCGAGCGCGGCCACTTCAAGCGCGAATGCCCGGAGCTGCGAAAGACACCTGCGGCGGAGCGGGCACTGCTGGCTGACGCTAGAGTCGAGG
>NC_041387.1:666487127-666495868 GCF_002162155.2 Triticum dicoccoides | reverse complement strand
ATAAGCCACGGCGATTGCATAGGGCGCGCGTGCATGCGCGCGCGGGACAGATTGGGAGCGTGGCGGGCGTGCGTGTGTGCCTGTGTAGACTAGAGTAGGGCGCGCGCTGTGTGTGCATGTGCGGTGCCGGACCAGGTGCAGCCGTTGGCGAGCAGGTCAGGGTGACCAAGTCGGGGCCGTTGCGGGCTCGCCGCGTCCTGGGCGCGATCATGCACAGGGTGGACGCGGCCAGAGCTGGCCGGACCGAGCGCTCGGGCGGTGCAGACGTGGGGTTTGTGCCCCGGGTATAAAGCCCACTATGGGCGCATTGTAATGGTTGTGGTGTCCAGTACGAGCTCGTGGAGTTGGCGTCGTTGCGCCGGGAAAAACCACCGTGCCCCTGTGTCCCTCTCCCTCCTCCGGTCTTCTTCTTCCTCGGTTAGCATCGCAGAGAGAGAGAGAGGTAGAGCCGAGTTAGGGCTAGCTAGGGTTTTGGGCGCGGCAACAACAGACAGGGCCATAGGTATATATGGAGATATGCTGATGGCCTAGCTGCCACCGTCTGTATAGGAACGCCGTCCGCATACCATCGTCAACGAAAGGCCATCGGCATACCATCATCAACGAAAGGCCGTCGGCATACCATGCATTGTGCCGACAGTCCCCGTCGGCATAGAGGGGCTGTCAGCATACACGTGGGCCCGGCGGTCCACTGACAGACGGTGAGTTGACGCCGTGAAAGGTATGCCGCCTTCCGTGACGACGGCCGTCGGCATAGATTACTGGCAATGTGGCAGCTCCTGGTAGGTCCTGGCCAAGCTCCTGGTAGGTCCTGCCAAGCTCTGGCCAACCATTAATTTACATCTGATTTATAGGTAGCCGTTATATTCTTGCAAAAATAAAATTTTCTCTTTTTTGCGGGTGAATAACAATTTCTCATTCATCAAATAATTAAATGAGGTCTCCTATTTGTAAGGCCTCCTAATAGGAACAATATTTAACTGCTAGCTGTCGAAGAAAAATGTTCCCCCGTTTGGAAATAGATGTTGCTCTAGAAATGAAAAGTTAATTTTTAAAATCTTTGACTCACAATACGTATGTGAATTGTAATATCGGTTAGATGAAAAATAAAATCATGATATTTGTTGTAAAAAATGTAATACTGCAATCTATACATTTGACAACAATTTTTTTTATATGAAAAGCAACAATCAAAGTTTCATGTTGGCGACCATACCTATTTCTAAAATACATGTATTTCCAAATGACTGGAGTATATGATTTAGACAAAAGTGGCCAATTCGATACTTGCCATAAATTAGGTAGGAATTTAAATAATAGTCGACGTCCTTGAATTTTTTACAAGGATAATAGTTTCTTCTCCAAAAAGGTCTGTGTAGGATATTGCACTACATAATTTCACCAAAAGGACTATGCAGAATTTTGCACTAGATAATTTCATTCTTTGAAACTTTCTTAAGTAATCCCCATCTATTGGGGCCCACGAAATCTAATCTAATAAAAACATATGGTGCTAGAAATAAATAAATAATATCCATATGTTTAATACATACATTCGTATGTACAGAAATATTTGGATCATATGATGAGTAGCTATTCCTTATTTTAAGTACATTGTATCCGCAAGCAGTTAAGTGGTTCTTCGTCTCATGAGAAGCTGTGATTGCGAACGACTTCTTTGCAGTAGCACATTTCGATGTAAACAAGGTATTGAGATATTCTTGGAGCCAGATTTTGTATTCAATACACTGTGAACCAGGTTTTAGCTTGACATGTTGCGTGAGATCCCTGTTGTGAAACCCCGATGGAGTCAGCCCTTTAATCTAGTTTGGTGTGAAATTATGAAGCATAAACCACCTACACACTCTGCAGAAGCTGCCACCACCATAAAACTGTTCATCCATCTCCCGGAGAGAGATCTTCATCATCCCTATCAGGTCGGTCAGCCGTCGGCACCGCCACAACGCCAAATAATGCCAATGCCTTGCGCTCGTCCATCAAGACGACTCGGTTGATACAACTGCGCTCCACCTCTGGACCCGTTTCAGCCAACTCTAGGAATAATGCCCCAAGAGGGGGTGTAATGCCAGAAGCCCCCATCATTCAATCAAGGAGACTTAGATTCAGGGTTCCCCCCTAGAGAAAATGACCCTTCTCAGTGAGTTTACTAGGTGACCCAACGCGGCTACGCCTTTGTGAGATATCCGGCAGATATGTGCTCCGAAATAGTGCCTCCAAGAAGGTAGACGATGCCACATGCCGACACAGTCCGGACTAGCAAGCCAAACCCAAGGATTCCCTTGAATCTCGACGGGACCGCCACTGTGATGATGCCCTCCAAGGAGGTTAGCGGCGTCCATAGATGTTGCCGCACCATCTGCGCCAACAGATCCGGGCATAGTATTTCTCCTCAGCGGTAGTCTCTTGAACTAGGAGAGCAGGCGACAGAAGAACTTGTCGGAGACGCACACCAACGTAGAAGGAACGACCTTGTAAGGAGAAGCAATTCCGGGCACATGGCCCGAACCAGTCCAACCCGACTGAACTAGAGGAGCCACCGTCGGCAAGGAGAGGCTCCAGGCACGCCTGCCATGCGCCATGGGCTAGAGAACCAACACGCCGTGTCGCCTGTGTTGCACCACGCCCTAGCCGAAGACACCGGCCCGCGCCGGTCTCCCCACGCGAGAGGACGAGAGGGCCTCGCCACCAGTGTCGCTAGCCAGGCTTCGCCTGGCCGTGCCCTCTGATGACGGCGAGGGTGGAGGGAGGAGGGGAAGGAACCGTGGGAGGCCATGGTTCGGCTGGAGGAGCCGCCCGGGACCAAGCTGCGTTTTTTTAGCTGCGACTGGCGGGCAGACGTGCACTTGTTTAGTAGGTAAAGAAAGTAAAATGTTATCTAATAAGTTACTAAGCTCCATATGGCGCCGTTTATAAGAGTGAGCTTTGCTGTCTAAGAGCATGTCCATTGAAGAGGCGCTTGTATAGGTGCTTAAGGATTAAAAACTGAAAATATACTGTAGTGCCAGCACAAGCGCCTCAACTTCCAACGCTGAGATGTTGTGGGGTGCTAGTTCTCTCCCATAAATTCAGTACCATGTCAACTGGAGTGCCCGCTGCCAGAGTTGGCAGCGCTGCCAAGCAGGCGCCAGGAAAAATTCTCCTGACGAGTGAAACGGCCCGGATTATGATCCCTAGCGCCCATCCTTAGCACCGCATTGTACATGCTCTCCAATGCAGAACGCTTATATGGGCGCTTATAGAGAAATTAAAAAATATCACTAAATTACTAGGCGATGTTTGTTTCAACGCTAGACGCTAAGTGTCGGGCGGTTAGGAAAACCAACTCCCACACGAGCACATATCTTTTTTTCTTTTTGCATGGTAATACGTGTCTCATTCATATCATAAAGAACAAAGTACAAGTCACGTAATAACCGATATGACAAAACTGAAAAGATAACAAAACATCTCTGAGCTTGACACTAACGCCCGTCAACTGCCTCCGGCACCACCACAGCAGCCACCGAAAAAAAGAATGACGGATCACCTCCTCATCCGAGCTCGATGCGGCTCCATCGCTGATATGCAGCTTTGCGGACCTCCAAGGTGGCTCACCAAAAGTGAAGCCATTGCCGTTGAACGGATCAGACCGGGGCAACACCCCGGACACGCCATCGAACTCCAGATCTGGCACCCCACCACGGCTAAGACGCCGAAGGAGGAAACCATACCTGTCTTCCACGAACCACGAACCCAGCACATGTTCCGTCTTCCAGATGTTGTCGATGCAGACCACAATCTGCATCCGCTCCTGGACTACCTCCCAAGCTCCACGCCGACGCTGGAGCAAACATCGTCGCAACGACGGAGCCCGAGGACACAGGTCCACCACGAGGATGCCGCCGCCGCCACGCCATCCTTGCTTGAACAGACTGATTTCCAAACCCATCCCCAACCATAGGACCGATGGCCTCGTCAGGAAAGGATCCGAAGAATATTTATTCAGCGTCGTCATCGTCGCCGCCGAAGCAAAAACGATGAACAACCTAAAAACCTAGACTACGGATGAGTAAAACCGATCCACACGTGTGAATCCGGCGACCCCGCTCACCACCAACGACCGAAGTCGCCGGCAGAGGGGAGCCGCCGGAGAACGGCGTTGGAAGATCGGCCCCTGGCGGCGGCTAGGGTTGCAGCCGCCAGGTACGAGAGGAAAACAGCGGCTCCACGACCCACCCAATAGCTCCTTTCACCAGTAATACCACATACCGTTTGCACCAAGTCAATCATACCGACAGAAGGAAACAACGCAAGCATAATTAACAACACGATCACAATTAAGTGCCAGCCCAACCAATGTGTAACGCACCACAAGCCAGCCACAATAGACCACGTAAATACAAAATAAATAAGAAAGAGCTAACTCATGATCGAAGAACAGTGTGACAATGTGCACGCCTCTAATGCAAGAGTAAGGAAGCGCGTACACGTGACACATGTGATAAGCAAATCAAAAAAAGCATGGAAGCGCGTCTCTGATACAAGAGTAAGGAAACTGAATGAAAGGCAAAAGCAGAAGGGCGAGCTGCATTGCATTAAGCAGAAGATGTTCCAGGCCGTTTGCATCCGCGGCCCGCCGGGCAGGATGCACGAAACAACGGCTGCAGCGCCTCGGGGTAATGATCCCTGTACTTGCACACGCAGTCCGTGTCGTCTGTCTTGCCTGCGAGGTCGCAGCAAGTCCTGATACGACTCATACTCCTGGAAATGCCCCTGCACCGGCCATTAAACAGGTCCTGGCAGGCCGATGCTTCTGCCACAGACACCAGCGACGCCACCAGCACAAGTACTGCCAGAACCGCCGTGAACTTGGCGGTGGCCATGGATCAGACGTACCTACCTACGTATGGATCAGCGATTTAGGAGGGCGTCTTCAGGGTGCGCGTGTTTGTTGCTAAGTCGATGTGTGTACGATTGATCCCACCTCTTTCGGGCCATCTAATAGTACACTACGGGGCACCAGCCAACGAAAGAACAACCCCACATGCCTTAGCCACATGGGATGGGATGGGACGGGGAACAAGAATCAAGAAAAACAGTATTTGTTACACATCGTGCATCCCACAAGCACTTTATTTTAACATGAATTTTGTAGATCTAGTCTGTCAGAGCATCTATTTCCACACTCACGTCCGGACGGACATCCAATCAAGTGACCGGTCAAAATTGCAACTCGGCTGTGCTTCAGAAACCGGCTCTATACGTCCGGGCTGACCGGCACCCTCCGTATAAAGCCCATTTCTGGGATGGATACAAGGAGTCCGAATGTGTCCGCCGTCACGTCATATCCCTCCCTCCCTTCGACGTTGTCGGACCAGCCCTTTTCCTCGTCTCTCCGTGCCGCCCCTCTGCTAGCGTTTGCCCTCTATATCTTCGACAAATTGTCCGATCTTTTTTTATTCTTTTCTAGTCATAACAACGGGTTCTGATACTTCGCAGGGTGAGGAGTATGGACACAAGGAGCTTGATTAACTGATGCAAAATGAGTTCTTCAATTTGTTGGAGTGGAACGAAGATACCAAGATGATGATCATCATGACCATCCAAGAGGAAATGGACAGGGAGATGGAGTACATTCTAAACTTCAAACGTTCGGTCAAGGCCAGAGGAGTTTTAACTAGGATAGGGTCACTGGCTCACGGCTTCTCTACAAGGACCGCTTCAACCCGAACCAACATTCTTTGAGTCATTTTTCGTCGACACTTACATATGTGCATATGGTGGAGGGACTGGAGGCACGTGATTCCTACTTCAGGCTCAACACAGATTATTGCAGACAACTCCCGTTCTATCTAAAGCAGAAATGCACGGCTGCTCTGAGGATTTTCACATTAGGTATCACCGCCGATGTCGTTGGTGAGATGGTCCAGATGGGGGAGAGCATATGCCTTAAGACCACTGTAAGATTGTCCCTCACCATGATGTTTGGAACAGAGTACATGAGAGACCCAAATGTGCAAGATACCAAAAGGTTGATGTCTATTGGAGCGGCAACAAGTTTTTCGGTATGCTTGCTTCAGTTGATTGCATGCATTGGTAATAGAATAACTACCCCAAGAGTTTGTGCAGGATGTACCAAGGTCATACCAAAGAGACCACCATCATATTTGAAGCAGTGGGATCAAGGGACTTGTGGACTAGTCATGCTTTCTTTGGCATACCTGGTTCTCACAACAACATCAATATGCTATAGCAATCTTCCGTGACTAGGACACTTGCAATGGGCCGATGTGCAACTACACCATCAACGGGCATGACTACGGCATCGGATACGACCTTGCCGATGGCATCTATCCTCAGTGGACAACACCATGGGAACAGACAAATCCACTTTGTTACAATGCAAGAAACAACTAGGAAGGATGTAGAGAGGGTATTTGGAGTGCTCCAAGCTCACTGGGGTATTGTTTGTGGAGCTGCAATATGTGGAAATCAGATACTTTGTGGCAGCTGGTGACATGTTGTGTTATTTTGTACAATATGATTGTTGACGACGATGGTTAAGGGGCAACCCCGAACCCATGATTTTGCGAAGCATAGAGAACAAGTATACAACCTAAAACAAGATGTAGACCATATTATGAATTTTTTGAAGATGCATCAGAATCTTGGAGATCAAATATGCACGGGCAACTACCTAATAATGTTGTGGAGCATATGTGGACCCACAATGGAAACCCAGAATTTTAGTGTTTGAGTTGTGCACTTCAAATAATTCTTATGTTTGAATTATATAATTTCAGTACGAACAATTGTTCTTTATGTGTACTATTCATCTGTATGACCAACCTTCATGGATTTTCATGGATTTGGGTCTTTACATATGAGGAGTGTGGCTGTCCAGCAATATATATGAGGGC
Source organism: Triticum dicoccoides (assembly GCF_002162155.2). Taxonomy (NCBI): domain Eukaryota; kingdom Viridiplantae; phylum Streptophyta; class Magnoliopsida; order Poales; family Poaceae; genus Triticum; species Triticum dicoccoides. The sequence goes on along the minus strand of NC_041387.1, from coordinate 666,488,948 downwards.
CCGATCGGCGCTGTCAGGGGTAGCGTTTGGGCGCGTCCGCGGGCTCTTAGGGTTACGTATTTGCGAGTTCGGTTGTAGATGCTCTTAGTATATAGAACAAAAGGAGAGGATGGCCTAGCTGGAGACACGAACTATTGAGGGAAATTTTTGTTTTCAGACGAAGCTTTCACCAGGCTTCATATATAAAGCCCAAACGACCGAACCTTCACAAAATGAACACAATATGTAGGGTGCGATTCTTGGAGATCTTTCTCATTAAACTTTGTGGATTCTTGTACAAGATCAAATGAGCTAATTCGCACATTTGCGGTGTTGTTGTGTCTAATACACTCTCAAGGGAGGCTATATAGAGCAATCTTTTTCTTAGCCCATAAGTAATCTTGCTTCACAAGTTTGCTAGACTCCTTGTTCACCAGGCTACTTCACCACAAAAAGCTTATCTCAAAAATACCTTGCAGAGGAAGGCACTTGCATGGCAAGTTTCCTTAGTAGATAAGCTAGCTTATAGGGTCTTGACTTGTTGGATTGCAGGCGACAGCCCGCATGAGCACTGGTAGCAGTGTGAGGCGAGCTAAGTGTGATGCCACCATGTCAGCTCCCTACCCATTACGGCAACCTGCAGAGGAGCGGCTTGACAATGGCCTACTGGCGACCCAGCTCAGCCCACCGTCAGCTCGTGGCTCTCAGGTCTTGATGGACACCCATCAGCACGAGGGCCTCCAACCCCAGGCGGCACCAGATGGTATAGAGGTAGACAACTCGGGAGGGTCGATGTTGAAGGAAATTTGCCTTAGAGACAATTATAATTGTTACTGTTTATTTCCATATTCGTAATTAATTTTTATATTTTTTGCTTTAGTTGAAACGGTTCTTGAGTGTGTATATCCAAGAGGCCGAGAGGAAAAATCATGCCCTTGTATGGAATAATAAACGGTAAAATAGATTCCTAGTCTCGCCTCTAATACTAGATCAAGTGTTGCATGATGGTTTCTGTTTTCCAGATCATGGGCTAACTAATGTAACGAGCATGCCGACCACATTGAGGGCACATTGTTAGAAGAACACCTGTGTTGAATAGACCCAACCGATTTATATACTTTGAGGTCACATCATTAGTTAGTTATAAGAATAATCATAGATGTGAACTAATGGCATCCAGCAAGGTAGAATGTTCTTTAAATTCCTCACTGAAGAGTCTATTATGCTCAAATTGTGAAAACATAAAGTTTTTAGTGATGTTCTCAATTTATGCCAACCTTTTATAATAAGGATCAAATATTTTATCCTGAGACATCGCGACAAAGCAAGCAAACGAGAAAAATAGCATAGAAAATATATTTTTTGTATTTTTTTATGAGAAGTGGGGGATATGAAATTGAGAAGCAAAGGCAAATAGAAATAAGAGTAAGCAGATGATAGTTTGTGTGAAGGTACTTGATTGGTTTTAATAATGTATCCCGGCAATGGCGCCAGAAATTCTTACTAGTACTTGTGAGCTGTGTTGGGATTTCCTCGAAGATGAGAGGATGAAGCAGTACAGTAAAGATAAATATTTTTCTCGGTTAAGAACAAAGGTTATCAATCTAGTAGGAGAATCACACAAAGCATCGTGAACAACAATTGCACACATAAAAGCAAATACTTGCACCCAACGCGAAAAAGGGGGTTGTCAATCCCCTCAGTTGTTATTTGGAAGGATTAAATCTCTGGTCCATAATAAGATAAATTGCAAAACAAAACAAAATAGTATCACCCCTATATATATATATATATATATATATATATATATATATATATATATATATATATATATATATATAT
>NC_041387.1:666481598-666487117 GCF_002162155.2 Triticum dicoccoides | reverse complement strand
TCTAGTAGGAGAATCACACAAAGCATCGTGAACAACAAATGCACACATAAAAGCAAATACTTGCACCCAACGCGAAAAAGGGGGTTGTCAATCCCCTCAGTTGTTATTTGGAAGGATTAAATCTCTGGTCCATAATAAGATAAATTGCAAAACAAAACAAAATAGTATCACCCCTATATATATATATATATATGTTACTCAAATTTTCTTAACCAAGTTCTTAAATTTTCATAGGAAGTATTAGTATCATTCACAGTTCATTCATATTAAGCGTGTGCCTGGTAGAGTAGAGATGTCCATGTTTTCGACATGGCGACCATCACCGATGTCCAGATAGCATTTATATATTTATTGTCCATATTGCAAATTCAAATAATATACAGATAGGTCAGCCCATACAGTTGACATATTTGACATGCTCGAATTATTGGTCCAGTATGTAGTTCAGCGAGTAATTTACAAACCATTAGCTCGCTAATTTACAAGAATATAACAAACCGCAGATGTACAAAAGAGCTAGTGTGCACCTGACACCGACCCAACACGCACAGCTGCCATCGTCCATCAGCGTGTCGATCCTGGGCCCAGGAGGAGCGGAGGCCGTCAAGTAGATAACCTACACACCTTGATCGATCGAGGCTGGGGCAGCCTCCACATCGGGGATCGCCGGTACTGCCTCCGACGCAGCGTTCACCAGGGCTACCGCGACCGCCGGGTCTACCCCGGCGACGTCCGGCGAGATGACGTTGGCTCCCGTCAGGGCTGCCGTCACGGCTCCCAGGCATGCCATGGCGACGTCCGGCGCTGCGCCCTCCTCCATCAGTGACATAAACCTGCACCTTGTGCGGTGGCCAACACTGCTGCAGTTGTCCTTGTGTCGTCATGGTTCTTGCTCCATTTCCTGCACTATCCGCCGCACTCTGTGCCGAGCTAGTAGTATCGCCCACTGGCGATGCCTGTCCTCTTTTAGGATGGCCCGGGCTAACTTGGCAGCTTGCTTGTACCACGTTTCCTTCTTCCCCTGGCCGTCGTCGGGAGAGGCAGTGGCATGGCTGTCGACCGGCAAACCAACCATCGTTCCTTTAGCCTTGATTCCGCCGTAGCCCAACTCCACCCTGTCGCCAGCCGGTGGGCGTATGCCGGTATGCGTGGGTAACTAGCTAGCAAGGGAATCAGTAGTTAGTCGACGCCGCCAGCAATTTTTGTAGCTAATTATAGCTAGCAGCTGGCTAGGGTATTGAGGGTTTTAGAATTTACCCCTGCGGCTGTGTAGCGCCCAAGATGCGATTCTATCCCGATCACGTGATGAACTCGTGATTGGTGCACAACCGCATTTCGAGCGCATAGCAAGGTGGATATAATTATAACATACCATGTACTGAATAGATGAGAATACGAGATACATGCTTACACTCGCCACAAACTACTACATAAATACATGAATACATGTATACATAGAAATAATCATACAAAAGAGAAGGATCCGACTACGGATAAAATCAAACGGAAAAGAAGAACGACTTCCACCCTACTAATCTGAGGATCCCAACCCGGAACCTATCCCTTGATCGAAGAAGAAGAAGAAGCAGAAGAAATCCAAAAGCAAGCATATGAAAGAAATATGATCTAGAGGCAATAATAAAGTTATTATTTATTTCATTATTTCCTGATAAATGTTTATTATTCATGCTAGAATTGTATTAACTGGAAACTTAGTACATGTGTGAATACATAGACAAAACATAGTGTCCCTACACTACAAGAAATATCTCAACTAGTGACCTTCTGTCAGCGACCCTAGAAGAATTAGTCATAGATCTATGACCATTTCAGACCAATTGGTCAAAAGCTGTTCGGGGGGCTCCAAACCCTAAACTATAACGACTATTTTGGTCAGAAAGGTCGTAATTTCCTTACATGAAATGGTCATAAAGCAGATAGCACTGGCCCGCTGCCTTATTTCTAGCTGATCATGACCAATATAGATGGTCATAACCTTGTAAATTGTGGTGGGTTGCTATGACTAGGCGCCACCTCATCAGTTTTGCCTATGTGTCATGTCCATGTGGCAGTTTTTGCCCTAGGTTGTGAAGCAACCTATATTTCTATCATTCCCAGAATTCCCAAAAAAACCTCATAAATTATTTGTGTCATATCTTCATCAAATATGTAAAAAAAACTTCCTTGCCTAGTTCAAAAATAATTCAAAAATATTCATTTTCCAATTCTGTTCAAAAAAACATTTTGTGAAGGAAGTACCACTTTGGCATGTCCAAATGGTATCCGTTTTCTACAGTGCTTTCCTATGCCCAAATAACCATCCTGCACCAAATGTCAGCTCAATCCATTCATTATTTTGAGCCCAACTTCAACATTCGTATTTATGTCCAGTGTGGTACTTTGCAAAGCAAGTACCACCTAGGGTCCTCCTTTTGAGCTGAAAATTTGTGAAGACGGTCTTTTTAGTAACTGATCATCCTCAGCCAAAGCTCACGCACATTAGCCATGTGCATTTCCTGTACCGCTAATCAAACACTTGGCTGCTTATTTATGTTTGAGCATCGATCGGTCTCCTCGTGAGAATCTTATGTTCTGATTTTCTCCCTAGCACCTACCTGGGGAGTGCCCAACCCAGTAGACATGCCTAGGCCGCCCAGAACACATCGCAACGCCATGGTCATGCGGTGACCACGCGGCGGGCATGCTAGTTTACGCGCTTTAGAGTTGGAGCCCTCGGCCACCGTCCAAACCTCGACGTATCGCCAACAAACCATGTATTTATGATTAAATAGGTACTTATGTAACTAGAAACGATTTTTGGAATAAATAAATAGGAAACTATGAGGCAGCTACAGTTCAAATTTGACCCGCTTCCTACTGAATCGGCGGGAATTTATCTTTTTTTCACCAGAGGTGGATCAAAACTTTTGACACCCAACCATTTTGTCAATTTTGCATTATAAATGGCCTAGTATTTTATAAAATTGATTAGGTCCAATTTTGCAACAAATATATGGTAGGTCCTTCACAAAAAAACTCATTTTGGGCACTCGGAAAAATAGAAAATGAATTTCTCGTGCAAAGAAAACGAAAACTTCCTTAGGCAACATTGTTTGTCATTCCAAGATGCACCCTTGTGCATGATATGAGGTCATTTGAACAAACTATGCCATGAATGTGGCCATAAGATTGATCATTTTGCTTGATAGCCATGAATCTTCACGCATGATAGCTCATTTCTGAGAACACTTTTTTAAAACAATTGCCGTATTACAAGTTTATTATATTTGCAGGGAACTTGGCCACATATAATGACACAATGCGAAGGTTTTCCAATTTTTTGATTTTTTTTGAATTTTTTATGCCCGTTTCAAAATGCGGTCAAACCGGCGGGAATGACCGTTCCTAGCTAGTGGTTGAATCTTGGAATTTTTTTGGTGTTTATCTGATTAAATAGATACCTATGTATCTAGAAATAATTTTTGGAAAAAATAAAGAGCAAAATATAAGGCGGTTGCAGTTCAAATTTGACCCGCTTCCTACTGAATCAGCGGCAATTTGTCTTTTTCACCAGAGGTGGATCAAAACTTTTGACACCCAACCATTTAGTCAATTGTGCATTATATATGTCCTAGTATTTAATAAAATTGATTAGGTCCAATTTTGCAACAAATATATGGTAGGTCCTTCACAAAAAAACTCATATTGGGCACTCGGAAAAATGGAAAATGAATTTTTCGTGCAAAGAAAATGAAAACTTCCTTAGGCAACATTGTTTTTCATTCCAAGTTTCACCCTTTTGCATGATATGAGGTCATTTGAACAAACTATGCCATGAATGTGGCCATAAGATTGATCATTTGGCTTGATAGCCATGAATCTTCACGCATGATAGCTCATTTATGAGAACACTTTTTAAAAGAATTGCCGTATTACAAGTTTATTGTTTTTTCTGGGAACTTGGCCACATATGATGACACAATGCGAAGGTTTTCCAATTTTTTGATTTTTATTGAAGTTTTTATGCCCATTTCAAAATGCGGTCAAAACGGCAGGAATGACCGTTCCTAGCTAGTGGTTGAATCTTGGAATTTTTTTGGTGCTTATCTGATTAAATAGATACCTATGTACCTAGAAATGATTTTTGGAAAAAATAAAGAGCAAACTATAAGGCAGCTACAGTTCAAATTTGACCCGCTTCGTACTGAATCGGCGGAAATTTGTCTTTTTCACCAGAGGTGGATCAAAACTTTTTACACCCGACCATTTAGTCAATTGTGCATTAAATATGTTCTAGTATTTTAGAAAATTGATTTGGTGCAATTTTGTAATAATTATTTGGTAGGTACTTCACAAAAAAACCTCATTTCGGGCACTCGAAAAATGGAAAATGAATTTTCCGTGCAAAGAAAATGAAAACTCTCTTAGGCAACATTGTTTGGAATTCCAATATTCACCCTTTTGCACAATATAAGATCATTTTAACAAACTATGCCATGAATGTGGCCATAAGATTGATCATTTGGCTTGAAAGCCATGAATCTTCATGCATGATAGCTCATTTCTGAGAACACTTTTATAAAATAATTGCCGTATTACAAGTTTATAATTTTTGCCAGTAACTTGGCCACACATGATGAAACAATGCGAAGGTTTTCCAATTTTTTGATTTTTTTTGAATTTTTTATGCCCGTTTCAAAATGCGGCCAAAACGACGGGAGTGACCGTTCCTAGCTAGTGGTTGAATCTTGGAATTTTTTTGGTGTTTCTATGACTAGATAGATACTTTTGTACCTAAAAATGATTTTTTGAAAAAAATAAAGAGCAAACTATGAGGCAGCTGCAGTTCAAATTTGACCCGCTTCCAACTGAACCGGCAGAAATTTGTCTTTTTCACGAGAGGTGGATGAAAACTTTTGACATCCAACCATTTGGTCAATTATGTATTAAATATGGCCTAATATTTTAGAAAATTTATTTGGTGCAATTTTGCAACAATTATTTGGTAGGTTCTTCAAAAAAAATATTTTTGCCACTCGGAAAATGATTAAAAATAACTAGAAATATGAAAAATGCATACAAATTGGTTCTAATCCATAAAATGTGGTCTAACTCTAGTGAAAGTTTGTGTGGTGCCCTTTTGCAAAATATTTTTGATAGCTACTTAATAAAATCCCTCTATTTGTAGTATTTGAAAACTATTTTACATCACTGATTTTCTGAACCAATCATAACTCTGTCCAAGGATCGATGACATGGCATCCATCCATCCATCCATCTCTCCATCCCACATCCATCCATTCATCTACAGAAAAAAAAGGAGATACCCCCCACCCGTAGCCCAAACCCTAGCTTAGATCGACCCCTACCCCCGTCGCCCCCTTCCTCCCTCGTCCCCATCTCCTCGCCGCCTCCCCCTTCCCGATCTAGATTCCTCCTCCGTTGCCCCTCCCTTCCACCACCCAGTCTCTTCCGGTTAGATCCCATCGCACCCCTCCTCCCTCGTCCCCATCTCCTCG
>NC_041387.1:666451971-666481093 GCF_002162155.2 Triticum dicoccoides | reverse complement strand
TCCCCACCGCCGACCTCGTCGTCCTCCTCACCCACCGCCGCCGACCTCATCCCTCCCGTCACCGGTGGCGGCACCCTCCTTCCGTCACGCTGCACCCAAACCTCCCTCATCTGTGGTTGCCATCTTCGGTGAGGCTAGTGCCAATCATCCACCGGCGAGGCTTCCAGCTCCGACGAACCCGGTCGGCCGAGAGAGAGAGGGACCGCGACCATGTCCATCTCACTGCGCCTCGCGATCCCCACCACGACGCCCTGCTCCGTGCCGCTGCGGACGGCCTGGCCCGCCCGGAATGTGGGCTACTCCCCCGCCCCGCGGACGGCCGCGCTCAGGTGAGGCTGCTTGCCGGGTTCCTTCAGCGCACGCTCTCCTTCCGTCCGTGTGATTCGCTTACCCACCGCGCCGGTGGGTGATCTAACATCTATGTGTATGCAGGGCATGCGCCGCTCTACGGCTGAGGCCGCGGCCCCTAGGAACGGGCGCGGCGCGGCCGTTCCGGAGCCGGGGAAGCGGCATCGTCTACAGCGCGTCGGCGTACCTCAGCCCGCCCACGACGCAGTGGGTCTCTGTCGCGAACACTGCGTGAGTGCCTCGCCCCCTCCCCTCCTCGCTACCCAACCATAAAGCAGTACCTTTCTCCGGCCGATTTTCCCGTGCAGAAACGCATGAGCCTTTCCGCGCTCCGAATTTGTTCGTGCTTTTGCCCGTGAGGGCAGCGAGTTACACGTGCAGCTATTGGTTTTCTGCTGATGCTGGTAGTTAGTAACTGGTGCCGGATTGTGAGATGCGCGATCCCTGTCACACAGGTTCTGCAGTCTGTTGATGGTTACTTGTTCAGAGTAGAGCTCACAGGACATCACAACAACTGTTGCATAGGTTTTTCTTTTCTTTTCAAAAAGAACTGTTACTCCCTCCTATCTGAAATAATTGACGCAACTACTACAACATAATTCGGATCAGAGGGAGTACATAGAGTTGTTCTGTTGATCAATAATCACGCACTGATCTTTTCACGGCGAGTACACAACGCATCATGTGAATCCAAAGCTCTAGGAGCTAGTCAGGTAGGAGCAACATTAACACACTTCACAAGAACTAGACACACAGTTTACTTGCAGCACAATACGGCGTGATGACGAACAATGTCAGATTTTCAGTCTGCTTACACTTGAAATAACACCATGTATATAGTTGGTTTTAAGTTGGTCTGGTTGCCATCTTCATTTCAACCTGACATAGCAAACAACACCAAAAACAAAAGGAAAGCCTTAATGCAGAGTTGCAGGCTGATGATAATAAAACCAAGCAAGCAAAAAATTTGATGTTTGCTGAAACTAACTGACATCAGTGGTCAGGCTGCTGGAGCATATCTTGCCTCTGCTTAACATATCTAAAATCTTGCCTCTGCTTAACATATCTAAAATCTAGTCAAATTCCTCAACAACATATTTGTTTTTTACAACAACAATGCATTCAAAAATCTGACCTATCTATATACACACTTTGTGGAAGAAATAGGATATATATGTGCTTCTGTTGCTTCTATATTATATATATATACACGTACGTTTTGTTATTCGACATGCTTCAAGATTTTTCTATTTGATTTGGTGCAGGAGGACGCCTGAGCTGACTAGGAGGACACCCTCGTCCACCCCGGCCACCACACAAGGTCGTCCTTCTATTTCTTTCGCTGTTTGTTCATGTGCTACTTGTGTTTCAGTTCCATTGGCTCCTATTGCAAACAAGTCTATACATTAGACTAGCCCAAGTGTTGTGAGTGTTGGATGTCCTAGATACCGAAATATACCAAGTGCAAGTGGGTGCTTGTGTTGTGCATAGTAGCAGATCTGTTTATGTGAGCTATACAATGGCCTATTTCTTCCTAATGATATGAACACTATCTCATGATCGACCAGGTCCCTGCTATGTTTCTTCTTCTTTTGCATCTTGTATGTATGTATGTGTCTGACGACGAAGTGGTTTCTTCAGAATTGATCGAGTCTTGAAACAGGGCGAGGCCGGTGATGTCCGTGCGGTGATGTCCCTGGGGTGGCGCCACTATTCCCAGCGCTTGCCCTGGTCGCCGCGGTGGTGCTTCGGCGGCTTCCAGACCCTCTCCTCGATGTGGTGATGGTCGCACCACAGTCGTGGTGTGGCTGAGCCTCTGCTATGGCTACAACCTTCCTTTGGTGAGCTCCTCCCCGTTCCTTCTTCTCTGATATAGCTCCTGCATGGCCTTGGCCATGATTTGGGTTGGATGTGGGGCTCTGCTAGTTGCTGCTAGATGCTGTAACCAAGCATCAACTCCTACTGGAGCTCTCTGGTGATAAATTCATGCGGTTCTAGGGTCTGTCAGTAGCTGCCCATGTGTACTTGATTTATATATGTGCTCCTGTGATGCTCTGGTGGTATGGGGTTGCTCTGGATTTGCTAAGTTGGTTAGGAGCAGTGCTTAATCTGTTGTTTGCTCCTATGTGGCTCTGTTGTTTGCTCCTATGTGGCTCTGTTGGACTCATGCTCTGCTCCTACACCAGCAGCTTGATTGGTTCTATATACACTAGCAGCAGTAGCTCATGTACATGTAATTGGACTCCCAGTTGCTGTTCTTGTAAATTCTTCCATGTCTCGCTCTTTTTGTTGGTGTTACTACACATGTTAGATTGTTAGATGTACTTGTTTCCATCTCAAATTACTTATCTTCTTGAACATATGCCTGATGCTTGGTGCATGTAGGATGTGCTCCGTGTGGATATCTATGCATTTGTTAAGATTTTTGTAGCACATGCTATGGCCTCAAAGATTGTTTATTTTATTTTCGTTCATACATGAGCACAGTTTTTATTGCCGTCAAGGGGTGAATTGATTTGATCGTTAATATGTGGTTCGATGTGATGTTTTGCAGGTTCAAGGCGCTAAGCTGTTGGAGATGTGCGTGTACTTGTTGAGCGTTTTATCTATAGAGTGCTATACTGTGATTGGTGTAATATTGTATGGTTATATTGTGATTGGTGGAATGTAATAAACTTGTTTGGTATATCGGTGATTTGGTTGTTATTTGAATATATTTTTAATGTGTTCTCTGCTTGGTATATCGTTGAGTTACAAGTTGTGAAAAATTAAAACCTGAATCGAAAACCCAGTTGAGTACAATAATCTGAATATTGAATGTAACAAAACAAAAAAAGAAAACCCGAAAACCAAAATTATATAGAATGTGAAAAGGCCGTATCTCAGAAAGCAAAAAAGGCCGAATCAATGGCCCAAGCCCATGTAGCTAGCGAAAATTAACAGAAAAATATATATTAAAAAGGATGAATTAATGGGCTCGGCCCATCTAAAGCACCGAAATGGACCGGGCTGATTCTTGTGCCACATCAGCTTACCATGTTGGATGCCTACGTGGCCTGTGGAGGTTGCTAGTGACCAAAACAAAAAAGTAGGCATATTTTGGTCGTAAACGTCTACGACCTTCTCATAGAGAAGGTCGTTAATTTCAGTTTACGACCGCCAGCTTTTGACCATCTGTTTTTGGTCACAAAAAGGTCACAAATGGAAAATAATGATCATTTAGTGACCAATAGTCAAGGTCGCAAGTTGACATATTTCTTGTAGTGCTAGTATGCCTCTACTTGACTAGCTCGTTAATCAAAGATGGTTATGTTTCCTAACCATAGACATGTGTTGTCATTTGATGAACGGGATAATGATGTGATGGACATGATCCATCTGTTAGTTTAGCATTATGATCGTTTCAGTTTCATTGCTACTGCTTTCTTCATGACTTATAAAAGTTCCTCAGACTATGAGATTACGCAACTCCCGAATACCGGAAGAACATTTTGTGCGCTACCAACCGTCACAACGTAAATGGGCGATTATAAAGGTGCTCTACAGGTGTCTCCGAAGGTGTTTGTTGGGTTGGCATAGATCAAGATTAGGATTTATCACTCCGTGTTTCGGAGAGGTATCTCTGGGCCCTCTCGGTAATACTCATCACTATAAGTCTTGCAAGCATCATAACTAATGAGTTAGTTGCGGGATGAAGTATTACGAAACGACTAAAGAGACTTGCCGGTAACGAGATTGAACTAGGTATTGAGATAGCAACGATCAAATCTCAGGCAAGTAACATACCGATGACAAAGGGAACAACGTATATTATTATGCGGTTTGACCGATAAAGATCTTCGTAGAATATGAGGAACTAATATGAGCATCCAAGTTCCGCTATTGGTTATTGACCGGAAGTGAGTCTCGATCATGTCTACATAGTTCTCGAACCCGTAGTGTCCGCACGCTTAACGTTTGATGACGATCAGTATTATGAGTTTATGTGTTTTGATGTACCGAAGTTTGTTCGGAGTCCTGGATGAGATCACAGACGTGACGAGGAGTCTCGAAATGGTCGAGACATAACGATAAAAATATTGGGTGTAGCCTAGTATCTCTTAAGTCTGCTAGTTCTTTGATGGTGAGCTGCATTTACAAATTTGGCGTAATGTAGCTTTGAAAATAAACAAATAACTGGGCTGAGTGGGGGTAAATGTATTGGGCCAAGCGGGGGCACACTCACATAGGCAGGACCAGTATATAAAGCGTATGTCAAAATCGAGTGGGAGCATCTGCCCCCACGGTTTTTAACGTGCGTCCGCCCCTGCACGCACATCCTACCCCTATGAGCACTTCCGAAAGACTAAGCAGATGCCGGCTTATCATCTTGAAATTTACGAAGTCATCGTAGGAATAAATGCGAGCACCAAGATTTGAACCTGGTGGGCTGGGTATACCAAAGTCTCTCTAACCATCTAACCATAGCCCATAGGTTGGTTCGCTACATGCGTACCTACCTAATTAGTCCACCTGTGTGCATCGATCAAGGAAAATCCAAATCAAATTATACCAAACCACATCTATAGTAGCTAGTCCCGGATTGTTAGAATCCTATCCGGGGGAGGCTACTACCAATTTTGTGCCACGTATGAGGAGAGGAGCCAAAGCTATGCTATGGAGCATGTAGTTGACTTGGCCCCGCTTTAGCTTATCGCTCGCTCTGCACATGCATGCGTGTACAGCTGTACTGTATGTTCACAATAATGAGAGCTAGTGCCGGCCATGAGGGCACCTGTACTTAAGCAGCGTGGCCTGTTGTAAAAAAAGGTACCTAGGGTCAGAGCATCGATCCATGAGGGTACACGTACGTGCTTTGTGGTTTAAGTTGGCTAGAGTCAAATTCGATCGTAACACACCCTCTTGCATCATGTACAATCCGGCTATAAATACCACCCCACAACAACCCAAAGACATATACAGCACCACAATCACATACACGTCTCACTAGCTTCCCCTCAATCAAAGCTCTCGCAATGACGCCCTCGTGCAAGCTCGTCCTCCTCCTCCTTGCCATGGCACTGACGGTCTCCATCGTGCACGGTTGTGGCGGATACAACTGCCAGACCCCACCGCCGTCACCACCACCTCCGTCATGCCCGCCGCCCCCACCGCCGCCGTCACCGCCACCACCATCAACCAGCGGTGGCTCGTGCCCGGATCTGGGCGTGTGCTTGAGCCTGCTGAGCGTGCCGATTGTCAGCCTCGGCGTGTCGCCATATGAACCGTGCTGCCAGCTGCTGGGCGAGTTGGCCGGCCTGGACGCTGCCGCGTGCCTCTGTGACGTGGTCGTCCTCCACGGGCTGATCCACGTCGACGTCGTCGCCCTCCTCAACCAGTGCAAGATTCCATGCGAATCAAACTACACCTGCCGGCGCTGATCGACCATCTGTGCTCTTTGCAAGTTTGCGTTCCAGTTCATCTTATATCTCAGTCTCGTGCATGTTTCATGCTAGAGTTTCCTGCAGGCATGCATGCATGCAACAGTGTTCACTAGGTAATCGTATAAGTGTGCGGTGTTGTGTGGTTAAAATTAATACTGTCCCAGCCATGCATATATATGTGCATGCATATGTACGTGGAATAAAAGTATGTTGAAGTTGGCTAACAATGTGGTTGTATCTCCGGGCTGTGCATGCGTGGCAGCTTCTACCTTTTATTTTTCTTTTGAAGAAGGATAGACTATCACATGAAAACAAAGTTCGGGTGGAAACCAATGAAAACCATGCGGAAACTATGTATTAAAGTCTCAAAAAAATTCTTAAAAATCCAAGCGATATAGTAGGGTGATGTTCTATTAGCATGTGAAATTCCCAAGTTCAAACACATTGCAGTTTATGAGGTACAGAAGAAAAACAAAATCAACATTGAATATTGCCAAACAGTAAACATCAAGATTAATATCTGAATGTGTTCTTTTTATAACTCATAAATGGTAATGTGTTTGAACTTGGAATTTCGCATGTCAATAGAACAACACCCTCTTAATATCCCATTTTTCCAGATTTTTTTGAAACTTCCAAACATGGTTTCCACGATGTTTTCTTTGAAACTTGGTTTCATGACTCTCTTTGAGATGATGCATGGTCTACTCGTAAGGGCATCTTCAACGCGGACACCAAAACGGTCGCAAATGTTCGGAGACTTTTAGACACCAACCACAGACCACCAAATTGGAACGGGTCGGTCCGGGTGTTTGAAATCCCACATACATGCCCCAAATCGAGGGAGTTGGGGAGTCCAGACTCCCGCCACCGCGGACTCCAACACCCTCAACCTCACCCAGAGCCTGCATATTCCCAACTGACACTGACCATGCCTTGACAGACGTCTGCCGCTCTACACATGCGTCTGCTCGCCTGGGCCTATGCCGCTACTGCAATCCGCTGGATTTGGCCATAGCCCATGTACCCTCCGCCCCTGTCGACGACATCCATTGCGGAGGCAGTGCACGACAACTGGTCGGTCAAATGCCATAGCGAAATTTCTTGGTGTTGTTGTTTTTTGCTTTGACACAAACACAATGGATTCTGACGAGGAGTACTTCTAGGTTGAATTCATGGATTTGCCTTCGTTAGATGAGGAAGATGGGTATCAAATGGAGGCGATGATGGCGATTCTTGAAGAAATAAAGCGTGCGGAGGAGCATGTTGTCAACTTCATGTTTGGACATCAAGCGTTGAATCGATGGTAGTCACATGGGCATGTTTATCTGTACGAGGACTACTTTGCCCCTGATGTGCTATTCTAACACTTCTGGAGACAAAGATTGCATGCACACAAAATGGAAGAACTGCTCGTGTACTCAACAAAGGAAATACTAGGGCCATAATAAAACTCCCACCGTCATTATTGAAGCATTTGCATCAGAAGATTTTGGGATTTGACAATCTTTGTTTGGCATGCCAGGGTCTCACAAGTCACAATGACACCAACGTGTTGCATTTCTCTCCATTGTTAGTAGTGTTGTGTGCGGGCTAAGATTCTACATGTGGGAAGTCGGGAAGGTTAAAAGAAAGATGGCCTAGCTCGCTTTGGACAAGAAGATCCTTCCAAATCTATGGGAGGCATGGGTTTTAGAGACATGAGAACTTATAATCGGGCTCTTCTAGCCAAGCAAGCATGGAGATTAATCCAGAATCTGGATAGTCTTGTGGCACGACTACTGATGGAGAAGTAGTACCCCAATGAGAACTTGGTTGATACAGTTTTTATAGAAAATGTGTCAGTTGTATGGCACTAGTGCCAGCTGGGGCACTAGGCCTTCGCCTTTAGGTACATCAGATTGGGCTAGGAAACAACGACTACAATGCTAGGCCACACGGTCCATCTGCTCCTTGTCCTCTCCTACCTCAAATGCTAAAAATCTCTTGTTTTGAGACATAACTTGTGCTCGCATGGCGCACCGTCCCACTATCTAGCTGCATGGGTGTGTCACATTGACCGCATGCAAGCACTTACTTAAACAGAAAACAAACGCTATCCTATGAAGCATGAGCTTAGCTTTAGACTACAAACGCTCACAAATGTTTGGACCGGGTTGTTTGGACACTTTTAGGCATCAACCGTGGACAACCAAATTGGAACGAATCGGTCCGAGGGTTCGAAATCCCACAGACCGACCCAGATCGAGTGAGCTTTGGGGGAGTCCATACTTCCGCCACAGCGGACTCCGACACACCGAACCTACCCCAGACCTCATCCAGAGCCTGCATATTTTCACAATCCTGCCCTCCTCATCGGCTCCTTGAGAACAACGATGCCCCAGTACCCCCATTCCCACTACTGACCAGGCATTAACAGACCTCTACCGCTCCATCCATGCATCTACTCGCCTAGTTCTATGCCACCGCCACACTCCGGCAGATTCATTCATAGCCCACGTACCCTACACCCCAGTTGACGGCATCCATGGATGAGGCCGTGCATGGCAACTGGTTGGTCAAATGCCGTAGCGAAATTTCTAGGCATTGTCTTTTTTTCCTGTGACGCAAACACAATGGATTATGAAGAGGAGTACTTCTAAGTTGAATTCATGGATTTGCCTTCATCATATGAGGAAGATGGCTATGGACCGGAGATGATGGCAATTATTGAAGTAACAAACCATGTGGATGAGCATGTTCTCAACTTCAAGAGTTCAACGTTGGGACATCAAGCGTTGAACCGACATTGCGCACATGGGCATGTTCTGGAGGACTAATTTGCCCCTGATGCGCTATTCTAACACTTATTTTATGTTGGTTCCGGATACAGCGACCATTGTTCTTGCATATCATGCAAGGTGTCGGGTGTTACGATGTTTACTTCAAGTTGTTGAAGATACAGTTTTTTGGTCTCCAGGAGTGCATGGCTTCTATGAGCATACTTGTGTATGGCACAACCGCAAATTCATGGGATTAATATCTTTAGATATCTGAGAGCACAAGCCTAAAGGCAATTGTTAGATTTTCAACCGCAATGGTCAAGGTGTTGAACCCAGGAACTTCGGAGAACAAAATGCCAAAGACACAACAAGGCTCATGGTACTTAGAGAATCAAGAGCGTTTCTAGGTATGCTCGGATCCCAGGATTGCATGCACTAAAAATGTAAGAACTGCCCATATACCGAACAAAGGAAATACTAGGGCCATCATAAAATTCCCACATCAATATTGAAGCACTTGCATGTAGACCACAAGATTTGTCACTCTTTCTTTAGCATGCCAATGTCTCAGAAGTCACAGTGACATCAATGTGCTACATCGGTCTCCATTGTTTGCAAGGTTGTGTGCCGGTGAAGATCCTACATGTGGGGAGTGAAGAAGGGTAAAAGAAAGATGGCCTAGCTTGCTTGGGACAAAAAGATTCTTCAGAAAACTATGGGAGGCATGGGTTTGAGAGACATGAGAACTTTTAATCAGGCTCTTCTAGAAAAGCAAGCTTGGGGATTTATCCACAACACTGAAAGACAAGTACACCTCAATGAGAACTTGGTTGATACAATTTTTACAGGAAATACATCAATTGTATATCACTAGTGCCAGCTGGGGCACTAGGCCTCGACCTTCATGTGCATCCGATTGTGCTAGGAATTGACGCCTACAATGCTAGGCCACACGGTCCATCTGCTCCTGGGCCTCTCCTACCGCAATTGCTAAAAGCGCTTAATCTGAGACATAACTTATGCTTGCCTATGGAGATCTACATGGTGCACCGGCCCAGTAATTGTGTTAGCTAGAGATTTTGCGTTTTTTGGAAGCTTGTATAGACATGTTTGTGGAACCTTCTATCAGTTTTGGCCAGTTTTGGAAAGATTCCATGACGTTTTCATTTTTTCTATTTTCCTGTAATTTCTTTTGCCTTTGAAAGAATACATGTCTACCTTTTTTTTACTACACAGTGAACTATTTTTGTGTGCACGATGATTTCTGGAAGAAGAGTTGTATATGATGCAACCGGAAGGTTTTGTCGATCCAAAAGGTGCTAACAAAGTGTGGAAGCTCCAGCGATCCATTTATGGACTGGTGCAAGCATCTCGGAGTTGGAATAAAAGTTTTGATAGTGTGATCAAAGCATATGGTTTTATACAGACTTTTGAAGAAGCCTGTATTTACAAGAAAGTGAGTGGGAGCTCCGTAGCATTTCTGATATTATATGTAGATGACATATTGTTAATTGGAAATGATATAGAATTTCTGGATAGCATAAAGGGATACTTAAATAAAAGTTTTTCAATGAAAGACCTCGGAAAAGCTGCTTACATATTGGGCATCAAGATCTATTGAGATAGATCAAGACATTTAATTGGACTTTCACAAAGCACATATCTTGATAAAGTTTTGAAAAAGTTCAAAATGGATCAGGCAAAGAAAGGGTTCTTGCCTGTATTGCAAGGTGTGAAGTTGAGTCAGACTCAATGCCCGACCACAGCAGAAGATAGAGAGAAAATGAAAGATGTTCCCTATGCTTCAGCCACAGGCTCTATCATGTATGCAATGCTGTGTACCAGACCTGATGTATGCTTAGCAATAAGTTTAGCAGGGAGGTACCAAAGTAATCCAGGAGTGGATCACTGGACAGCGTTTAAGAACATCCTGAAATACCTGAAAAGGACTAAGGATATGTTTCTCGTTTATGGAGGTGACAAATGAAGGAAATATGCCCTAGAGGCAATAATAAAGTTATTATTTATTTCCTCATATCATGATAAATGTTTATTATTCATGCTAGAATTGTATTAACCGGAAACATGATACATGTGTGAATACATAGACAAACATAAACGTCACTAGTATGCCTCTACTTGACTAGCTCATTAATCAAAGATGGTTATGTTTCCTAACCATAGACATGTGTTGTCATTTGATTAATGGGATCACATCATTAGGAGAATGATGTGATTGACATGACCCATTCCGTTAGCCTAGCACTTGATCATTTAGTATGTTGCTATTGCTTTCTTCATGACTTATACATGTTCCTGTAACTATGAGATTATGCAACTCCCGTTTACCGGAGGAACACTTTGGGTGCTACCAAACGTCACAACGTAACTGGGTGATTATAAAAGAGCTCTACGGGTGTCTCCAAAGGTACATGTTGGGTTGGCGTATTTCGAGATTAGGTTTTGTCACTCCGATTGTCGGAGAGGTATCTCTGGGCCCTCTCGGTAATGCACATCACTATAAGCCTTGCAAGCAATGTAGCTAATGAGTTAGTTATGGAATGATGCATTACGTAACGAGTAAAGAGACTTGCCGGTAACGAGATTGAACTAGGTATTAGATACCGACGATCGAATCTCGGGCAAGTAACATGCCGATGACAAAGGGAACAACGTATGTTGTTATGCGGTTTAACCGATAAAGATCTTCGTAGAATATGTGGGAGCCAATATGAGCATCCAGGTTCCGCTATTGGTTATTGACCGAGAATAGTTCTAGGTCATGTCTACATAGTTCTCGAACCCGTAGGGTCCGCACGCTTAACGTTACAATGACAAATTTATTATGAGTTTATATGTTTTGATGTACCGAAGGTTGTTCAGAGTCCCGGATGTGATCCCGGACATGACGAGGAGTCTCAAAATGGTCGAGACATAAAGATTGATATATTGGAAGCCTATATTTGGATATCGGAATCGTTCCGGCCGCACCTACCCCTCCGTCCTTTATATACGGGGGCAAGGGGCACCTCTAGACACACAAGTTATCTTCGTGATCGTTCCTTAGCCGTGTGCGGTGCCCCCCCTCCACCATATTCCACCTCGGTCATATCGTTGCGGTGCTTAGGCGAAGCCCTGCGTTGGTAGAACATCATCATCGTCACCACGCCGTCGTGCTGACCGAACTCATCCCCGACACCCTGCTGGATCGGAGTCCGGGGATCGTCATCGAGCTGAACGTGTGCTGACCTCGGAGGTGTCGTACGTTCGGTGCTTGGATCGGTCGGATCGTGAAGACGTACGACTACATCAACCGCATTGTCATAACGCTTCTTCTTACGGTCTACGAGGGTACGTGGACAACACTCTCCCCTCTCGTTTCTATGCATCACCATGATCTTGCGTGTGCGTAGGAAAATTTTGAAATTACTACGTTCCCCAACAGTGGCATCCGAGCCAGGTTTTATGTGTTGATGTTATATGCACGAGTAGAACACAAGTGAGTTGTGGGCGATACAAGTCATACTGCTTACCAGCATGTCATACTTTGGTTCAGCGGTATTGTTGGATGAAGCGGCCCGGACCGACATTACGCGTACGCTTATGCGAGACTGGTTTTACCGCCGTGCTTTGCACACAGGTGACTAGCGGGTGTCTGTTTCTCCAACTTTAGTTGAACCGAGTGTGGCTACGCCCGGTCCTTGCGAAGGTTAAAACAGCACTAACTTGACGAACTATCGTTGTGGTTTTGATGCGTAGGTAAGAGCGGTTCTTGCTCAGCCCATAGCAGCCACGTAAAATTTGCAACAACAAAGTAGAAGACGTCTAACTTGTTTTTGCAGGGCATGTTGTGATGTTATATGGTCAAGACGTGATGCTATATTTTATTGTATGAGATGATCATGTTTTGTAACCGAAGTTATCGGCAACTGGCAGGAGCCATATGGTTGTCGCTTTATTGTATGGAATACAAACGCCCTATAATTGCTTTACTTTATCACTAAGCGGTAGCGATAGTCGTAGAAGCAATAGATGGCGTAACGACAACGATGCTACGATGGAGATCAAGGTGTCGCGCCGGTGACAATGGTGATCACGACGGTGCTTCGGAAATGGAGATCACAAGCACAAGATGATGATGGCCATATCATATCACTTATATTGATTGCATGTGATGTTTATCCTTTATGCATCTTATCTTGCTTTGATTGACGATAGCATTTTAAGATGATCTCTCACTAAAAATTATCAAGAAGTGTTCTCCCAGAGTATCCACCGTTGCGAAAGTTCTTCGTGCTGAGACACCACGTGATGATCGGGTGTGATAGGCTCTACGTTCAAATACAACGGGTGCAAAACAGTTACACACGCGGAATACTCAGGTTAAACTTGACGAGCCTAGCATATAACAGATATGGCCTCGGAACACGGAGACCGAAAGGTCGAACGTGAATCATATATTAGATATGATCAACATAGTTATGTTCACCATTGAAACTACTCCATCTCACGTGATGATCGGACATGGTTTAGTTGATTTGGATCACGTGATCACTTAGATGACTAGAGAGATGTCTGTCTAAGTGGGAGTTCTTAAGTAATATGATTAATTGAACTTAAATTTATCATGAACTTAGTACCTGATAGTATTTTGCTTGTCTATGTTTGTTGTAGATAGATGGCTCGTGCTGTTGTTCAGTTGAATTTTAATGCGCTCCTTGAGAAAGCAAAGTTGAAAGATGATGGTAGCAATTACACGGACTGGGTCCGTAACCTGAGGATTATCCTCATTGCTGCACAGAAGAATTACGTCCTGGAAGCACCGCTGGGTGCCAGGCCTGCTGCTGATGCAACTGATGACGTTAAGAACGTCTGGCAGAGCAAAGCTGATGACTACTCGATAGTTTAATGTACCATGCTTTACGGCTTAGAATCGGGTCTTCAACGATGTTTTGAACGTCATGGAGCATATGAGATGTTCCAGGAGTTGAAGTTAATATTTCAAGCAAATGCCCGGATTGAGAGATATGATGTCGGGGGTTGGGTGCGACATATGCCAAAGGATGGCTTATCATGGTGGGAGCGAGTAGAACGTCGCCGGTGCCAGGAAACGGGATTAGGCGAAGGCATGCACGCCGGCGAATCTTACCCAGCTTCGGGGGCTCTCCGGGGAGATAACACCCCTACTGCTGCTCTGCAGGGTCTCCGCATGATCGCTAAGGCATAGTGACTACAAGGTTGCTCCTAGAGCTGTATTCTAGAGGTAGAAGGAGGCAAGGCTAGCCCTCTTCTTCCTATACGATCGGGTCTAAGGCTAATGGCAGCGAACCCTTTGCATGGGTGCCCCGGGGTGTTTATATAGGCCTACCCCCCGGGGATACAATGGTAATTCGGCTGGGCACGGGTCCCAGCCGTCTGTCTCACAGGTCGCCGTCTTCTCCGCCGACTAATGGGGCCCGCCGACTTGCGGGCCCCGCCGGCGAGTTCGGCACTGTAGTCGTGCCTCTGATGGCGCAGGCTTGGTCATTGGGTCGTGGCAACAGTGCCGCCGTCTATCAGGCGATCACTGTCGTTGCTCCCCATCTTGTCTGGTTAATGGCGCGTGGGACCCGTGAGAGGGGCTGGCCGACTCCGGGGAGCCGACTCCCACGGGGCCGCCTTCGGAGTGTATCCGTCGTCTTCTAGCTCTCACTGACTGGCGAGTCCGCCGCCTCTGAGCCGTATAGGTAGGCCATCGTGGCCACAGTGCGCCGCGCACATTGGCCGAGGTCAGGTCTGGCATGGCTACAGTGCCGAGCCACGCCGGAGATCTCCGGCGGTACGGCACACTGTAGCCACGCCGGCTCCTCGCAAGCAGGAGGTGACGGCCACGCCGTGGTCGCACCCGTAATGAGTGTAGAGTCGTGGGACGACTCTCCATAGCCGGCTCCTCTGGAAGTCGCCGGCCATGAGTCGGCCCATCTGGGAGTCGTCGGCCATGAGTCGGCCCATCTGGGAGTCGTCATCTGAGACTCGGCTCATCTGGGAGTCATCATCTGAGACTCGGCTCATCTGGGAGTCGTCATCTGAGACTCGGTTCATCTGGGAGTCGTCATCTGAGACTCGGCTTTCTGGGAGTCGTCATCTGAGACTCGGTTCATCTGGGAGTCGTCATCTGAGACTCGACTTTGAGGGGCGCGGCCTGCCCTGATGTCTTGAAAGGTTCTGGGGCTCGGGTCAGCCTACCCGTGGCCCATTACTCCGACATATGAAGTCTCCAATAAGTTCTATAGCTGCAAGATGGAGGAGAATAGTTCTGTCAGTGAACACATACTCAAAATGTCTGGGTATAATAATCACTTGATTCAACTGGGAGTTAATCTTCCTGATGATAATGTCATTGACAGAATTCTTCAATCACTGCCATCAAGCTACAAGAGCTTCATGATGAACTATAATATGCAAGGGATGGACAAGACTATTCCCGAGCTCTTCGCAATGCTAAAAGCCACGGAGGTAGAAATCAAGAAGGAGCATCAAGTGTTGATGCTCAACAAGAGCACCAGTTTCAAGCAAAAGGGCAAAGGGAAGAAGAAGGGGAACTTCAAGAAGAATAGCAAACAAGTTGCTGCTCAAGAGAAGAAACCCAAGTCTGGACCTAAGCCTGAGACTAAGTACTTCTACTGCAAGCAGACTGGACACTGGAAGCGGAACTGCCCCAAGTATTTGGCAGATAAGAAGGATGGCAAAGTAAACAAAGGCATATGTGATATACATGTTATTATGTGTACCTTACTAATACTCGCAGTAGTACCTGGGTATTAGATACTGGTTCTGTTGCTAATATTTGCAACTCGAAACAGGGACTACGGATTAAGCGAAGATTGGCTAAGGACGAGGTGACGATGCACGTGGGAAATGGTTCCAAAGTCGATGTGATCGCAGTCGGCACGCTACCTCTACATCTACCATCGGGATTAGTTTTAGACCTAAATAATTATTATTTGGTGCCAGCGTTGAGCATGAACATTATATCTGGATCTTGTTTGATGCAAGACGGTTATTCATTTAAATCAGAGAATAATGGTTATTCTATTTATATGAGTAATATCTTTTATGGTCATGCACCCTTGAAGAGTGGTCTATTTTTATTGAATCTCGATA
Organism: Triticum dicoccoides; assembly: GCF_002162155.2. NCBI lineage: Eukaryota > Viridiplantae > Streptophyta > Magnoliopsida > Poales > Poaceae > Triticum > Triticum dicoccoides. The sequence continues at coordinate 666,465,417 of NC_041387.1, read as the reverse complement.
GTTGTGATACACATATTCATACTGTTGAAACCAAAAGCTGCAGAGTTGATAATGATAGTGCAACTTATTTGTGGCACTGTCGTTTAGGTCATATCGGTATAAAGCGCATGAAGAAACTCCATACTGATGGACTTTTGGAATCACTTGATTATGAATCACTTGGTACTTGCGAACCGTGCCTCATGGGCAAGATGACTAAAACACCGTTCTCTGGAACTACGGAGCGAGCAACTGATTTGTTGGAAATCATACATACTGATGTTTGTGGTCCAATGAATATTGAGGCTCGCGGCGGGTATCATTATTTTCTCACCTTCACAGATGATTTGAGCAGATATGGGTATATCTACTTAATGGAACACAAGTCTGAAACATTTGATAAGTTCAAAGAATTTCAGAGTGAAGTGGAAAATCATCGTAATAAGAAAATAAAATTTCTACGATCTGATTGTGGAGGAGAATATTTGAGTTACGAGTTTGGTTTACATTTGAAACAATGCGGAATAGTTTCGCAACTCACGCCACCCGGAACACGAAATGGTGTGTCCGAATGTCGTAATCGTACTTTACTAGATATGGTGCGATCTATGATGTCTCTTACTGATTTACCGCTATCGTTTTGGGGTTATGCTTTAGAGACGGCCAGATTCACGTTAAATAGGACACCATCAAAATCCGTTAAGACGACACCTCATGAACAGTGGTTTCGCAAGAAACCAAAGTTGTCGTTTCTTAAAGTTTGGGGCTGCGATGCTTATGTGAAGAAACTTCAACCAAATAAGCTCGAACCCAAATGGGAGAAATGTGTCTTCATAGGATACCCAAAAGAGACTGTTGGGTACACCTTCTATCACAGATCTGAGGGCAAGATTTTCGTTGCTAAATTCGGATCCTTTCTAGAGAAGGAGTTTCTCTCGAAAGAAGTGAGTGGAAGGAAAGTAGAACTTGATGAGGTAACTGTACCTGCTCCCTTATTGGAAAGTAGTCCATCACAAGAACCGGTTCCTGTGACAACTACACCAATTAGTGAGGAAGCTAATGATATTGATCATGAAACTTTAGATCAAGTTTCTACTGAACCTCGTAGGTCTACCAGAGTAAGATCCGCACCAGAGTGGTACGGTAATCCTATTCTGGAAGTCATGTTACTTGACCATGGCGAACCTACGAACTATGAGGAAGAGATGATGACCCCAGATTCCGCAAAGTGGCTAGAAGCCATGAAATCTGAGATGGGATCCATGCATGAGAACAAAGTATGGACTTTGGTTGACTTGCCCGACGATCGGCAAGCCATTGAGAATAAATGGATCTTTAAGAAGAAGACTGTCGCAGATGGTAATGTAACTGTCTATAAAGCTCGACTTGTTGCGAAAGGTTTTCGACAAGTTCAAGGGGTTGACTACGATGAGACTTTCTCACCCGTAGCGATGCTTAAGTCTGTCCGAATCATCTTAGCAATTGCTGCATTTTATGATTATGAAATTTGGCAAATGGATGTCAAAACTGCATTCTTGAATGGATTTCTGGAAGAATAGTTGTATATGATGCAAACAGAAGGTTTTGTCGATCCAAAAGGTGCTAACAAAGTGTGCAAGCTCCAGCGATCCATTTAAGGACTGGTGCAAGCATCTCGGAGTTGGAATAAATGCTTTGATAGTGTGATCAAAGCATATGGTTTTATACAGACTTTTTGGAGAAGCCTGTATTTACAAGAAAGTGAGTAGAAGCTCCGTAGCATTTCTGATATTATATGTAGATGACATATTATTAATCGGAAATGATATAGAATTTCTGGATAGCATAAAGGGATACTTGAATAAAAGTTTTTCTATGAAAGACCTCGGTGAAGCTGCTTACATATTGGGCATCAAGATTTATAGAGATAGATCAAGACGCTTAATTGGACTTTCACAAAACACATACCTTGATAAAGTTTTGAAAAAGTTCAAAATGGATCAGGCAAAGAAAGGGTTCTTGCCTGTATTACAAGGTGTGAAGTTGAGTCAGACTCAATGCCCAACCACAGTAGAAGATAGAGAGAAAATGAAAAATATTCCCTATGCTTCAGCCATAGGCTCTATCATGTATGCAATACTGTGTACCAGACCTGACGTATGCTTAGCAATAAGCTTGGCAGGAAGGTACCAGAGTAATCCAGGAGTGGATCATTGGACAGCGGTCAAAAACATCCTGAAATACCTGAAAAGGACTAAGGATATGTTTCTCGTATATGGAAGTGACAAAGAGCTAGTCGTAAATGGTTACGTCGATGCAAGCTTTGACACTGATCCGGACGATTCTAAATCGCAAACCGGATACGTGTTTTTATTAAACGGTGGAGCTGTAAGTTGGTGCAGTTCTAAACAAAGCGTCGTGGCAGGATCTACATATGAAGCGGAGTACATAGCTGCTTCAGAGCAGCAAATGAAGGAGTCTGGATGAAAGAGTTCATTTCCGATCTAGGTGTCATACCTAGTGCATGGGGACCAATGAAGATCTTCTGTGACAATACTGGTGCAATTGCCTTGGCGAAGGAATCCAGATTTCACAAAAGGACCAAGCACATCAAGAGACGCTTCAATTCCATCCGGGACCAAGTCCAGGTGGGAGACATAGAGATTTGCAAGATACATACGGATCTGAATGTTACAGACCCGTTGACTAAGCCTCTTCCACGAGCAAAACATGATCAGCACCAAGACTCCATGGGTGTTAGAATCATTACTGTGTAATCTAGATTATTGACTCTAGTGCAAGTGGGAGACTGAAGGAAATATCATGATAAATGTTTATTATTCATGCTAGAATTGTATTAACCGGAAACATGATACATGTGTGAATACATAGACAAACATAAACGTCACTAGTATGCCTCTACTTGACTAGCTCATAAATCAAAGATGGTTATGTTTCCTAACCATAGACATGTGTTGTCATTTGATTAACGGGAGCACATCATTTGGAGAATGATGTGATTGACATGACCCATTCCATTAGCGTAGCACTTGATCGTTTAGAATGTTGCTATTGCTTTCTTCATGACTTATACATGTTTCTGTCGATCCATGCATCACAAACCATTCGTCGTCATCATCACACTCGTCATACGCATGCGCCTATATTTTGTATCCTGTTCCAGTTCGTCGTCATCACACTCATCGCTCGTGCATGCATGAATGCTGACGTGTTTATTTCTTCCAGGGACTGCTTACAAGATAGACGTCGGTCATTGTATTCTGGTATGATATCTAAATGCATGGTTCGTATATTTGAAAAATATTATGCATACTTCACTACTAGAATAAGCATCGGTCCTGATGGCCAAATCTATGCCGGCGGTGTTGGCAAATAAGCCATGGCGATCGCGTCGGCCGCGCGTGCGTGCGCACGGGACAGATCAGGAGCGTGGCGAGCGTGTGTGTGTGCGTGTGTAGACGGGTAGGGCGCACGCTGTGTGTGCATGCGTGGCTCCGTACAAGGTGCAGCCATTGGCGAGCAGGCCAGGGTGACCGAGTCAGGGCCGTTGCGGGCTCGCCGCGTCCTGGGCGCGATCATGCGCGGGGTGGACTCGGCCAGAGCGATCCGGACCGAGCGCTCGGGCGGGTGCAGACATGGGGTTCGTGCCCAGCGTTTGCCCCGGGTATAAAGCCCGCTAGGGGCGCGTTGTAATGGCTGTGGTGTCAAGTACGAGTTCGTGGAGTTGGCGTCGTTGCGCCGGGAAAAACCATCGTGTCCCTGTGTCCCTCTTCCTCCTCCGGTCTTGTTCTTCCTCGGTTCGCATCGCAGAGAGAGAGGTAGATCAAAGCTAGGGGTAGCTAGAGTTTCAGGCGCGGCAATAACAATTGGCATCAGAGCTTTGGTTGGAGCTCGCCGGCGGCAATGGTGATCGTGCCGCATGGCGGAGTAGTGGGCGGGTCGGCGATGATGGCGATGCCGATGCTGACCGCGGACAACTACATGGTCTGGGCCATCAAGGCGCAGCCCATCCTCGACGTGCACACCATGTGGGAGGTGGTGGCTCCGTGCGACGCGGCGGTGAATGCGCAGAAGGAAAAGACGGCGCGCACTTTGCTGCTTGGGGCGTTGCCGGAGGACGTGCTGCTGCAGATGGCAACGAAGCTCACCGCCAGTGAGGTATGGGACTCCCTGAAGGTGAGGTTCGTCGGCGCCGATCGGGTACGCGCGGCGAGGCTGGCGATGCTGCGCGGGGAATTTGACCGCCTGAAGATGGCGGTCGGTGAGGAGCTCGACGTGTACGCCGGGAGACTCGCGGTGATGACGGCGAGGTACGCCAACCATAGGGAGACGCTGGGCGACGCAACGCTCATCAAAAAGCTGCAGGATACGGTGCCAGATCATTTCTTCCCCGTCGTCGCCGGCATCGAGCAGTTCCATGACGTGACGACGATGGCGTTGGACGAAGCGCTTGGGCGGCTGCGCGCGTTCGACGAGCGAGTTCGGCGTCCATGGCAGGACAGGGCCAGCGGGCGGACGGACAGCTGCTATTCACGGCGGCGCAGTGGCAGGCGCGGGAGCGGTAGCAAGGCGGAGCACAGGACGACGACAACGGGCGCAGCGTACCGTCGGGGAGCGGCGGCAACAGGCGCGGGTGCTGCTACAAATGTGGCGAGCGCGGCCACTTCAAGCGCGAATGCCCGGAGCTGCGAAAGACACCTGCGGCGGAGCGGGCACTGCTAGCTGACACTAGAGTCGAGGACGATGACTCCTCTAGGCCATGGCTTTGGGGGGGGGGTATGTGTTGGCAAATAAGCCACGACGATTGCATAGGGCGCGCGTGCATGCGCGCGCGGGACAGATTGGGAGCGTGGCGGGCGTGCGTGTGTGCCTGTGTAGACTAGAGTAGGGTGCGCGCTGTGTGTGCATGTGCGGTGCCGGACCAGGTGCAGCCGTTGGCGAGCAGGTCAGGGTGACCAAGTCGGGGCCGTTGCGGGCTCGCCGCGTCCTGGGCGCGATCATGCACAGGGTGGACGCGGCCAGAGCTGGCCGGACCGAGCGCTCGGGCGGTGCAGACGTGGGGTTTGTGCCCCGGGTATAAAGCCCACTATGGGCGCATTGTAATGGTTGTGGTGTCCAGTACGAGCTCGTGGAGTTGGCGTCGTTGCGCCGGGAAAAACCACCGTGCCCCTGTGTCCCTCTCCCTCCTCCGGTCTTCTTCTTCCTCGGTTAGCATCGCAGAGAGAGAGAGAGAGAGGTAGAGCCGAGTTAGGGCTAGCTAGGGTTTTGGGCGCAGCAACAACAGACAGGGCCATAGGCATATATGGAGATATGCCGATGGCCTAGCTGCCACCGTCTGTATAGGAACGCCGTCGGCATACCATCGTCAACGAAAGTCCATCGGCATACCATCGTCAACGAAAGGCCGTCGGCATACCATGCATTGTGCCGACAGTCCCCGTCGGCATAGAGGGGCTGTCAGCATACACGTGGGCCCGGCGGTCCACTGACAGACGGTGAGTTGACGCCGTGAAAGGTATGCCGCCTTCCGTGACGACGGCCGTCGGCATAGATTACTGGCAATGTGGCACCTCCTGGTAGGTCCTGGCCAAGCTCCTGGTAGGTCCTGCCAAGCTCTGGCCAACCATTAATTTACATCTGATTTATAGGTAGCAGTTATATTCTTGCAAAAATAAAATTTTCTCTTTTTTGCGGGTGAATAACAATTTCTCATTCATCAAATAATTAAATGAGGTCTCCTATTTGTAAGGCCTCCTAATAGGAACAATATTTAACTGCTAGCTGTCGAAGAAAAATGTTCCCCCGTTTGGAAATAGATGTTGCTCTAGAAATGAAAAGTTAATTTTTAAAAGCTTTGACTCACAATACGTATGTGAATTGTAATATCGGTTAGATGAAAAATAAAATCATGATATTTGTTGTAAAAAATGTAATACTGCAATCTATACATTTGACAACAATTTTTTTTATATGAAAAGCAACAATCAAAGTTTCATGTTGGCGACCATACCTATTTCTAAAATACATGTATTTCCAAATGACTGGAGTATATGATTTAGACAAAAGTGGCCAATTCGATACTTGCCATAAATTAGGTAGGAATTTAAATGATAGTCGACGTCCTTGAATTTTTTACAAGGATAATAGTTTCTTCTCCAAAAAGGTCTGTGTAGGATATTGCACTACATAATTTCACCAAAAGGACTATGCAGAATTTTGCACTAGATAATTTCATTCTTTGAAACTTTCTTAAGTAATCCCCATCTATTGGGGCCCACGAAATCTAATCTAATAAAAACATATGGCGCTAGAAATAAATAAATAATATCCATATGTTTAATACATACATTCGTATGTACAGAAATATTTGGATCATATGATGAGTAGCTATTCCTTATTTTAAGTACATTGTATCCGCAAGCAGTTAAGTGGTTCTTCGTCTCATGAGAAGCTGTGATTGCGAACGACTTCTTTGCAGTAGCACATTTCGATGTAAACAAGGTATTGAGATATTCTTGGAGCCAGATTTTGTATTCAAGACACTGTGAACCAGGTTTTAGCTTGACATGTTGCGTGAGATCCCTGTTGTGAAACCCCGATGGAGTCAGCCCTTTAATCTAGTTTGGTGTGAAATTATGAAGCATAAACCACCTACACACTCTGCAGAAGCTGCCACCACCATAAAACTGTTCATCCATCTCCCGGAGAGAGATCTTCATCATCCCTATCAGGTCGGTCAGCTGTCGGCACCGCCACAACGCCAAATAATGCCAATGCCTTGCACTCGTCTATCAAGACGACTCGGTTGATACAACTGCGCTCCACCTCTGGACCCGTTTCAGCCAACTCTAGGAATAATGCCCCAAGAGGGGGTGTAATGCCAGAAGCCCCCATCATTCAATCAAGGAGACTTAGATTCAGGGTTCCCCCCTAGAGAAAATGACCCTTCTAAGTGAGTTTACTAGGTGACCCAACGCGGCTACGCCTTTGTGAGATATCCGGCAGATATGTGCTCCGAAATAGTGCCTCCAAGAAGGTAGACGATGCCACATGCCGACACAGTCCGGACTAGCAAGCCAAACCCAAGGATTCCCTTGAATCTCGACGGGACCGCCACTGTGATGATGCCCTCCAAGGAGGTTAGCGGCGTCCATAGATGTTGCCGCACCATCTGCGCCAACAGATCCGGGCATAGTATTTCTCCTCAGCGGTAGTCTCTTGAACTAGGAGAGCAGGCGACAGAAGAACTTGTCGGAGACGCACACCAACGTAGAAGGAACGACCTTGTAAGGAGAAGCAAATCCGGGCACATGGCCCGAACCAGTCCAACCCGACTGAACTAGAGGAGCCACCGTCGGCAAGGAGAGGCTCCAGGCACGCCTGCCATGCGCTATGGGCTAGAGAACCAACACGCCGTGTCGCCTGTGTTGCACCACGCCCTAGCCGAAGACACCGGCCCGCGCCGGTCTCCCCATGCGAGAGGACGAGAGGGCCTCGCCACCAGTGTCGCTAGCCAGGCTTCGCCTGGCCGTGCCCTCTGATGACAGCGAGGGTGGAGGGAGGAGGGGAGGGAACCGTGGGAGGCCATGGTTCGGCTGGAGGAGCCGCCCGGGACCAAGCTGCGTTTTTTTAGCTGCGACTGGCGGACAGACGTGCACTTGTTTAGTAGGTAAAGAAAGTAAAATGTTATCTAATAAGTTACTAAGCTCCATATGGCGCCGTTTATAAGAGCGAGCTTTGCTGTCTAAGAGCATGTCCATTGAAGAGGCGCTTGTATAGGTGCTTAAGGATTAAAAATTGAAAAAATACTGTAGTGCCAGCACAAGCGCCTCAACTTCCAACGCTGAGATGTTGTGGGGTGCTAGTTCTCTCCCATAAATTCAGTACCATGTCAACTGGAGTGCCCGCTGCCAGAGTTGGCAGCGCTGCCAAGCAGGCGCCAGGAAAAATTCTCCTGACGAGTGAAACGGCCCGGATTATGATCCCTAGCGCCCATCCTTAGCACCGCATTGTACATGCTCTCCAATGCAGAACGCTTATATGGGCGCTTATAGAGAAATTAAAAAATATCACTAAATTACTAGGCGATGTTTGTTTCAACGCTAGACGCTAAGTGTCGGGCGGTTAGGAAAACCAACTCCCACACGAGCGCATATCTTTTTTTTTTGCATGGTAATACGTGTCTCATTCATATCATAAAAAACAAAGTACAAGTCACGTAATAACCGACATGACAAAACTGAAAAGATAGCAAAACATCTCTGAGCTTGACACTAACGCCCGTCAACTGCCTCCGGCACCACCACAGCAGCCACCGAAAAAAAGAATGACGGATCACCTCCTCATCCGAGCTCGATGCGGCTCCATCGCTGATATGCAGCTTTGCGGACCTCCAAGGTGGCTCACCAAAAGTGAAGCCATTGCCGTTGAACGGATCAGACCGGGGCAACACCCCGGACACGCCATCGAACTCCAGATCTGGCACCCCACCACGGCTAAGACGCCGAAGGAGAAAACCATACCTGTCTTCCACGAACCACGAACCCAGCACATGTTCCGTCTTCCAGATGTTGTCGATGCAGACCACAATCTGCATCCGCTCCTGGACTACCTCCCAAGCTCCACGCCGACGCTGGAGCAAACGTCGTCGCAACGACGGAGCCCGAGGACACAGGTCCACCACGAGGATGCCGCCGCCGCCACGCCATCCTTGCTTGAACAGACTGATTTCCAAACCCATCCCCAACCATAGGACCGATGGCCTCGTCAGGAAAGGATCCAAAGAATATTTATTCAGCGTCGTCATCGTCGCCGTCGAAGCAAAAACGATGAACAACCTAAAAACCTAGACTACGGATGAGTAAAAACGATCCACACGTGTGAATCCGGCGACCCCCCTCACCACCAACGACCGAAGTCGCCGGCGGAGGGGAGCCGCCGGAGAACGGCGTTGGAAGATCGGCCCCTGGCGGCGGCTAGGGTTGCAGCCGCCAGGTACGAGAGGAAAACAGCGGCTCCACGACCCACCCAATAGCTCCTTTCACCAGTAATACCACATACCGTTTGCACCAAGTCAATCATACCGACAGAAGGAAACAACGCAAGCATAATTAACAACACGATCACAATTAAGTGCCAGCCCAACCAATGTGTAACGCACCACAAGCCAGCCACAATAGACCACGTAAATACAAAATAAATAAGAAAGAGCTAACTCATGATCGAAGAACAGTGTGACAATGTGCACGCCTCTAATGCAAGAGTAAGGAAGCGCGTACACGTGACACATGTGATAAGCAAATAAAAAAAGCATGGAAGCGCGTCTCTGATACAAGAGTAAGGAAACTGAATGAAAGGCAAAAGCAGAAGGGCGAGCTGCATTGCATTAAGCAGAAGATGTTCCAGGCCGTTTGCATCCGCGGCCCGCCGGGCAGGATGCACGAAACAACGGCTGCAGCGCCTCCGGGTAATGATCCCTGTACTTGCACACGCAGTCCGTGTCGTCTGTCTTGCCTGCGAGGTCGCAGCAAGTCCTGATACGACTCATACTCCTGGAAATGCCCCTGCACCGGCCATTAAACAGGTCCTGGCAGGCCGATGCTTCTGCCACAGACACCAGCGACGCCACCAGCACAAGTACTGCCAGAACCGCCGTGGACTTGGCGGTGGCCATGGATCAGACGTACCTACCTACGTATGGGTCAGCGATTTAGGAGGGCGTCTTCAGGGTGCGCGTGTTTGTTGCTAAGTCGATGTGTGTACGATTGATCCCACCTCTTTCGGGCCATCTAATAGTACACTACGGGGCACCAGCCAACGAAAGAACAACCCCACATGCCTTAGCCACATGGGATGGGATGCGACGGGGAACAAGAATCAAGAAAAACAGTATTTGTTACACATCGTGCATCCCACAAGCACTTTATTTTAACATGAATTTTGTAGATCTAGTCTGTCAGAGCATCTATTTCCACACTCACGTCCGGACGGACATCCAATCAAGTGACCGGTCAAAATTGCAACTCGGCTGTGCTTCAGAAACCGGCTCTATACGTCCGGGCTGACCGGCACCCTCCGTATAAAGCCCATTTCTGGGATGGATACAAGGAGCCCGAATGTGTCCGCCGTCACGTCATATCCCTCCCTCCCTTCGACGTTGTCGGACCAGCCCTTTTCCTCGTCTCTCCGTGCCGCCCCTCTGCTAGCGTTTGCCCTCTATATCTTCGACAAATTGTCCGATCTTTTTTTATTCTTTTCTAGTCATAACAACGGGTTCTGATACTTCGCAGGGTGAGGAGTATGGACACAAGGAGCTTGATTAACTGATGCAAAATGAGTTCTTCAATTTGTTGGAGTGGAACGAAGATACCAAGATGATGATCATCATGACCATCCAAGAGGAAATGGACAGGGAGATGGAGTACATTCTGAACTTCAAACGTTCGGTCAAGGCCAGAGGAGTTTTAACTAGGATAGGGTCACTGGCTCACGGCTTCTCTACAAGGACCACTTCAACCCGAACCAACATTCTTTGAGTCATTTTTCGTCGACACTTACATATGTGCATATGGTGGAGGGACTGGAGGCACGTGATTCCTACTTCAGGCTCAACACAGATTATTGCAGACAACTCCCGTTCTATCTAAAGCAGAAATGCACGGCTGCTCTGAGGATTTTCACATTAGGTATCACTGCCGATGTCGTTGGTGAGATGGTCCAGATGGGGGAGAGCATATGCCTTAAGACCACTGTAAGATTGTCCCTCACCATGATGTTTGGAACAGAGTACATGAGAGACCCAAATGTGCAAGATACCAAAAGGTTGATGTCTATTGGAGCGGCAACAAGTTTTTCGGTATGCTTGCTTCAGTTGATTGCATGCATTGGTAATAGAATAACTACCCCAAGAGTTTGTGCAGGATGTACCAAGGTCATACCAAAGAGACCACCATCATATTTGAAGCAGTGGGATCAAGGGACTTGTGGACTAGTCATGCTTTCTTTGGCATACCTGGTTCTCACAACAACATCAATATGCTATAGCAATCTTCCGTGACTAGGACACTTGCAATGGGCCGATGTGCAACTACACCATCAACGGGCATGACTACGGCATCGGATACGACCTTGCCGATGGCATCTATCCTCAGTGGACAACACCATGGGAACAGACAAATCCACTTTGTTACAATGCAAGAAACAACTAGGAAGGATGTAGAGAGGGTATTTGGAGTGCTCCAAGCTCACTGGGGTATTGTTTGTGGAGCTGCAATATGTGGAAATCAGATACTTTGTGGCAGCTGGTGACATGTTGTGTTATTTTGTACAATATGATTGTTGACGACGATGGTTAAGGGGCAACCCCGAACCCATGATTTTGTGAAGCATAGAGAACAAGTATACAACCTAAAACAAGATGTAGACCATATTATGAATTTTTTGAAGATGCATCAGAATCTTGGAGATCAAATATGCACGGGCAACTACCTAATAATGTTGTGGAGCATATGTGGACCCACAATGGAAACCCAGAATTTTAGTGTTTGAGTTGTGCACTTCAAATAATTCTTATGTTTGAATTATATAATTTCAGTACGAACAATTGTTCTTTATGTGTACTATTCATCTGTATGACCAACCTTCATGGATTTTCATGGATTTGGGTCTTTACATATGAGGAGTGTGGCTGTCCAGCAATATATATGAGGGCCCGATCGGCGCTGTCAGGGGTAGCGTTTGGGCGCGTCCGCGGGCTCTTAGGGTTACGTATTTGCGAGTTCGGTTGTAGATGCTCTTAGTATATAGAACAAAAGGAGAGGATGGGCTAGCTGGAGACACGAACTATTGAGGGAAATTTTTGTTTTCAAACGAAGCTTTCACCAGGCTTCATATATAAAGCCCAAACGACCGAACCTTCACAAAATGAACACAATATGTAGGGTGCGATTCTTGGAGATCTTTCTCATTAAACTTGTGGATTCTTGTACAAGATCAAATGAGCTACTTCGCACATTTGCGGTGTTGTTGTGTCTAATACACTCCCAAGGGAGGCTATATAGAGCAATCTTTTTCTTAGCCCATAAGTAATCTTGCTTCACAAGTTTGCTAGACTCCTTGTTCACCAGGCTACTTCACCACAAAAAGCTTATCTCAAAAATACCTTGCAGAGGAAGGCACTTGCATGGCAAGTTTCCTTAGTAGATAAGCTAGCTTATAGGGTCTTGACTTGTTGGAGTGCAGGCGACAGCCCGCATGAGCATTGGTAGCAGTGTGAGGCGAGCTAAGTGTGATGCCACCATGTCGGCTCCCTACCCATTACGGCAACCTGCAGAGGAGCGGCTTGACAATGGCCTACTGGCGACCCAGCTCAGCCCACCGTCAGCTCGTGGCTCTCAGGTCTTGATGGACACCCATCAGCACGAGGGCCTCCAACCCCAGGCAGCACCAGATGGTATAGAGGTAGACAACTCGGGAGGGTCGATATTGAAGGAAATTTGCCTTAGAGACAATTATAATTGTTACTGTTTATTTCCATATCGGTAATTAATTTTTATATTTTTTGCTTTAGTTGAAACGGTTCTTGAGTGTGTATATCCAAGAGGCCGAGAGGAAAAATCATGCCCTTGTATGGAATAATAAACGGTAAAATAGATTCCTAGTCTCGCCTCTAATACTAGATCAAGTGTTGCATGATGGTTTCTGTTTTCCAGATCATGGGCTAACTAATGTAACGAGCATGCCGACCACATTGAGGGCACATTGTTAGAAGAACACCTATGTTGAATAGACCCAACCGATTTATATACTTTGAGGTCACATCATTAGTTAGTTATAAGAATAATCATAGATGTGAACTAATAGCATCCAGCAAGGTAGAATGTTCTTTAAATTCCTCACTGAAGAGTCTATTATGCTCAAATTGTGAAAACATAAAGTTTTTAGTGATGTTCTCAATTTATGCCAACCTTTTATAATAAGGATCAAATATTTTATCCTGAGACATCGCGACAAAGCAAGCAAACGAGAAAAATAGCATAGAAAATATATTTTTTGTAATTTTTTATGAGAAGTGGGGGATATGAAATTGAGAAGCAAAGGCAAATAGAAATAAGAGTAAGTAGATGATAGTTTGTGTGAAGGTACTTGATTGGTTTTAATGATGTATCCCGGCAATGGCGCCAGAAATTCTTACTAGTACTTGTGAGCTGTGTTGGGATTTCCTCGAAGATGAGAGGATGAAGCAGTACAGTAAAGATAAATATTTTTTTCAGTTAAGAACAAAGGTTATCAATCTAGTAGGAGAATCACACAAAGCATCGTGAACAACAATTGCACACATAAAAGCAAATACTTGCACCCAACGCGAAAAAGGGGTTGTCAATCCCCTCAGTTGTTATTTGGAAGGATTAAATCTCTGGTCCATAATAAGATAAATTGCAAAACAAAACAAAATAGTATCACCCCTAT
>NC_041387.1:666446410-666451923 GCF_002162155.2 Triticum dicoccoides | reverse complement strand
TCTAGTAGGAGAATCACACAAAGCATCGTGAACAACAAATGCACACATAAAAGCAAATACTTGCACCCAACGCGAAAAAGGGGGTTGTCAATCCCCTCAGTTGTTATTTGGAAGGATTAAATCTCTGGTCCATAATAAGATAAATTGCAAAACAAAACAAAATAGTATCACCCCTATATATATATATATATATGTTACTCAAATTTTCTTAACCAAGTTCTTAAATTTTCATAGGAAGTATTAGTATCATTCACAGTTCATTCATATTAAGCGTGTGCCTGGTAGAGTAGAGATGTCCATGTTTTCGACATGGCGACCATCACCGATGTCCAGATAGCATTTATATATTTATTGTCCATATTGCAAATTCAAATAATATACAGATAGGTCAGCCCATACAGTTGACATATTTGACATGCTCGAATTATTGGTCCAGTATGTAGTTCAGCGTGTAATTTACAAACCATTAGCTCGCTAATTTACAAGAATATAACAAACCGCAGATGTACAAAAAAGCTAGTGTGCACCTGACACCGACCCAACACGCACAGCTGCCATCGTCCATCAGCGTGTCGATCCTGGGCCCAGGAGGAGCGGAGGCCGTCAAGTAGATAACCTACACACCTTGTTCGATCGAGGCTGGGGCAGCCTCCACATCGGGGATCGCCGGTACTGCCTCCGACGCAGCGTTCACCAGGGCTACCGCGACCGCCGGGTCTACCCCGGCGACGTCCGGCGAGATGACGTTGGCTCCCATCAGGGCTGCCGTCACGGCTCCCAGGCATGCCATGGCGACGTCCGGCGCTGCGCCCTCCTCCATCAGTGACATAAACCTGCACCTTGTGCGGTGGCCAACACTGCTGCAGTTGTCCTTCCGTCGTCGTGGTTCTTGCTCCATTTCCCGCACTATCCACCGCACTCTGTGCCGAGCCAGTAGTATCGCCCACTGGCGATGCCTGTCCTCTTTTAGGATGGCCCGGGCTAACTTGGCAGCTTGCTTGTACCACGTTTCCTTCTTCCCCTGGCCGTCGTCGGGAGAGGCGGTGGCATGGCTGTCGACCGGCAAACCAATCATCGTTCCTTTAGCCTTGATTCCGCCGTAGCCCAACTCCACCCTGTCGCCAGCCGGTGGGCGTATGCCGGTATGCGTGGGTAACTAGCTAGCAAGGGAATCAGTAGTTAGTCGACGCCGCCAGCAATTTTTGTAGCTAATTATAGCTAGCAGCTGGCTAGGGTATTGAGGGTTTTAGAATTTACCCCTGCGGCTGTGTAGCGCCCAAGATGCGATTCTATCCCGATCACGTGATGAACTCGTGATTGGTGCACAACCGCATTTCGAGCGCATAGCAAGGTGGATATTAACATACCATGTACTGAATAGATGAGAATACGAGATACATGCTTACACTCGCCACAAACTACTACATATATACATGAATACATGTATACATAGAAATCATCATACAGAAGAGAAGGATCCGACTACGGATAAAATCAAACGGAAAAGAAGAACGACTTCCACCCTACTAATCTGAGGATCCCAACCCGGAACCTATCCCTTGATCGAAGAAGAAGAAGAAGCAGAAGAAATCCAAAAGCAAGCATCTGAAAGAAATATGCTCTAGAGGCAATAATAAAGTTATTATTTATTTCATTATTTCATGATAAATGTTTATTATTCATGCTAGAATTGTATTAACTGGAAACTTAGTACATGTATGAATACATAGACAAAACATAGTGTCCCTACACTACAAGAAATATGTCAACTAGTGACCTTCTGTCAGCGACCCTAGAAGAATTAGTCATAGATCTATGACCATTTCAAACCAATTGGTCAAAAGCTGTTCGGGGGGCTCCAAACCCTAAACTATAACGACTATTTTGGTCAGAAAGGTCGTAATTTCCTTACACGAAATGGTCATAAAGCAGATAGCACTGGACCGCTGCCTTATTTCTAGCTGATCATGACCAATATAGATGGTCATAACCTTGTAAATTGTGGTGGGTTGCTATGACTAGGCGCCACCTCATCAGTTTTGCCTATGTGTCATGTCCATGTGGCAGTTTTTGCCCTAGGTTGTGAAGCAACCTATATTTCTATCATTCCCAAAATTCCCAAAAAAATCTCATAAATTATTTGTGTCATATCTTCATCAAATATGTAAAAAAAACTTCCTTGCCTAGTTCAAAAATAATTCAAAAATATTCATTTTCCAATTCTGTTCAAAAAAACATTTGTGAAGGAAGTACCACTTTGGCATGTCCAAATGGTATCCATTTTCTACAGTGCTTTCCTATGCCCAAATAACCATCCTGCACCAAATGTCAGCTCAATCCATTCATTATTTTGAGCCCAACTTCAACATTCGTATTTATGTCCAGTGTGGTACTTTGCAAAGCAAGTACCACCTAGGGTCCTCCTTTTGAGCTGAAAATTTGTGAAGACGGTCTTCTTAGTAACTGATCATCCTCAGCCAAAGCTCACGCACATTAGCCATGTGCATTTCCTGTACCGCTAATCAAACACTTGGCTGCTTATTTATGTTTGAGCATCGATCGGTCTCCTCGTGAGAATCTTATGTTCTGATTTTCTTCCTAGCACCTACCTGGGGAGTGCCCAACCCAGTAGACATGCCTAGGCCGCCCAGAACACATCGCAACGCCATGGTCACGCGGTGACCACGCGGCGGGCATGCTAGTTTACGCGCTTTAGAGTTGGAGCCCTCGGCCACCGTCCAAACCTCGACGTATCGCCACCAAACCATGTATTTATGATTAAATAAGTACTTATGTAACTAGAAACGATTTTTGGAATAAATAAATAGGAAACTATGAGGCAGCTACAGTTCAAATTTGACCCGCTTCCTACTGAATCGGCGGGAATTTATCTTTTTCACCAGAGGTGGATCAAAACTTTTGACACCCAACCATTTTGTCAATTTTGCATTATAAATGGCCTAGTATTTTATAAAATTGATTAGGTCCAATTTTGCAACAAATATATGGTAGGTCCTTCACAAAAAAACTCATTTTGGGCACTCGGAAAAATAGAAAATGAATTTCTCATGCAAAGAAAACGAAAACTTCCTTAGGCAACATTGTTTGTCATTCCAAGATGCACCCTTGTGCACGATATGAGGTCATTTGAACAAACTATGCCATGAATGTGGCCATAAGATTGATCATTTTGCTTGATAGCCATGAATCTTCACGCATGATAGCTCATTTCTGAGAACACTTTTTTAAAACAATTTCCGTATTACAAGTTTATTATTTTTGCAGGGAACTTGGCCACATATAATGACACAATGCGAAGGTTTTCCAATTTTTTGATTTTTTTTGAATTTTTCATGCCCGTTTCAAAATGCGGTCAAAACGGCGGGAATTACCGTTCCTAGCTAGTGGTTGAATCTTGGAATTTTTTTGGTGTTTATCTGATTAAATAGATACCTATGTATCTAGAAATAATTTTTGGAAAAAATAAAGAGCAAAATATAAGGCGGTTGCAGTTCAAATTTGACCCGCTTTCTACTAAATCAGCGGCAATTTGTCTTTTTCACCAGAGGTGGATCAAAACTTTTGACACCCAACCATTTAGTCAATTGTGCATTATATATGTCCTAGTATTTAATAAAATTGATTAGGTCCAATTTTGCAACAAATATATGGTAGGTCCTTCACAAAAAAACTCATATTGGGCTCTCGGAAAAATGGAAAATGAATTTTTCGTGCAAAGAAAATGAAAACTTCCTTAGGCAACATTGTTTTTCATTCCAAGTTTCACCCTTTTGCATGATATGAGGTCATTTGAACAAACTATGCCATGAATGTGGCCATAAGATTGATCATTTGGCTTGATAGCCATGAATCTTCACGCATGATAGCCCATTTCTGAGAACACTTTTTTAAAAGAATTGCCGTATTACAAGTTTATTATTTTTGCTGGGAACTTGGACACATATGATGACACAATGCGAAGGTTTTCCAATTTTTTGATTTTTATTGAATTTTTTATGCCCGTTTCAAAATGCGGTCAAAACAGCGGGAATGACCGTTCCTAGCTAATGGTTGGATCTTGGAATTTTTTTGGTGCTTATCTGATTAAATAGATACCTATGTACCTAGAAATGATTTTTGGAAAAAATAAAGAGCAAACTATGAGGCAGCTACAGTTCAAATTTGACCCGCTTCGCACTGAATCGGCGGAAATTTGTCTTTTTCACCAGAGGTGGATCAAAACTTTTTACACCCGACCATTTAGTCAATTGTGCATTATATATGTTCTAGTATTTTAGAAAATTGATTTGGTGCAATTTTGTAATAATTATTTGGTAGGTACTTCACAAAAAAACCTCATTTCGGGCACTCGAAAAATGGAAAATGAATTTTCCGTGCAAAGAAAATGAAAACTCTCTTAGGCAACATTGTTTGGAATTCCAATATTCACCCTTTTGCACAATATGAGATCATTTTAACAAACTATGCCATGAATGTGGCCATAAGATTGATCATTTGGCTTGAAAGTCATGAATCTTCATGCATGATAGCTCATTTCTGAGAACACTTTTATAAAATAATTGCCGTATTACAAGTTTATAATTTTTGCCAGTAACTTGGCCACACATGATGAAACAATGCGAAGGTTTTCCAATTTTTTGATTTTTTTTGAATTTTTTATGCCTGTTTCAAAATGCGGCCAAAATGACGGGAGTGACCGTTCCTAGCTAGTGGTTGAATCTTGGAATTTTTTTGGTGTTTCTATGATTAGATAGATAATTTTGTACCTAAAAATGATTTTTTGAAAAAAAGAAAGAGCAAACTATGAGGCAGCTGCAGTTCAAATTTGACCCGCTTCCAACTGAACCGGCAGAAATTTGTCTTTTTCACGAGAGGTGGATGAAAACTTTTGACATCCAACCATTTGGTCAATTATGTATTAAATATGGCCTAATATTTTAGAAAATTTATTTGGTGCAATTTTGCAAAAATTTTTGGTAGGTTCTTCAAAAAAAATATTTTTGCCACTCGGAAAATGATTAAAAATAGCTAGAAATATGAAAAATGCATACAAATTGGTTCTAATCCATAAAATGTGGTCTAACTCTAGTGAAAGTTTGTGTGGTGCCCTTTTGCAAAATATTTTTGATAGCTACTTAATAAAATCCCTCTATTTGTAGTATTTGAAAACTATTTTACATCACTGATTTTCTGAACCAATCATAACTCTCTCCAAGGATCGATGACATGGCGTCCATCCATCCATCCATCCATCTCTCCATCCCACATCCATCCATTCATCTACAGAGAAAAAAGGAGATACCCCCCACCTGTAGCCCAAACCCTAGCTTAGATCGACCCCTACCCCCGTCGCCCCCTTCCTCCCTCGTCCCCATCTCCTCGCCGCCTCCCCCTTCCCGATCTAGATTCCTCCTCCGTTGCCCCTCCCTTCCACCACCCAGTCTCTTCCGGTTAGATCCCATCGCACCCCTCCTCAATCGTCCCCATCTCCT
>NC_041387.1:666434365-666445818 GCF_002162155.2 Triticum dicoccoides | reverse complement strand
CCGCCGACCTTGTCGTCCTCCTCACCCACCGTCGCCGACCTCATCCCTCCCGTCACCGGTGGCGGCACCCTCCTTCCGTCACGCTGCACCCAAACCTCCCTCATCTGTGGTTGCCATCTTCGGTGAGGCTAGTGCCAATCATCCACCGGCGAGGCTTCCAGCTCCGACGAACCCGGTCGGCCGAGAGAGAGAGGGACCGCGACCATGTCCATCTCACTGCGCCTCGCGATCCCCACCACGACGCCCTGCTCCGTGCCGCTGCGGACGGCCGCGCTGAGGAGAGGCTGCTTGCCGGGTTCCTTCAGCGCGCGCTCTCCTTCCGTCCGTGTGATTCGCTTACCCACCGCGCCGGTGCGTGATCTAACATCTATGTGTATGCAGGGGATGTGCCGCTTTGCGGCTGAGGCCGCGGCCCCTAGGAACGGGCGCGGCGCGGCCGTGCCGGAGCCGGGGAAGCGGCATCGTCTACAGCGCGTCGGCGTACCTCAGCCCGCCCACGACGCAGTGGGTCTCTGTCGCGAACACTGCGTGAGTGCCTCGCCCCCTCCCCTCCTTGCTACCCAACCATAAAGCAGTACCTTTCTCCGGCCGATTTTCCCGTGCAGAAACGCATGAGCCTTTCCGGGCTCCGAATTTGTTCGTCCTTTTGCCCGTGAGGGCAGCGAGTTACACGTGCAGCTATTGGTTTTCTGCTGATGCTGGTAGTTAGTAACTGGTGCCGGATTGTGAGATGCGCGATCCCTGTCACACAGGTTCTGCAGTCTGTTGATGGTTACTTGTTCAGAGCAGAGCTCACAGGACATCACAACAACTGTTGCATAGGTTTTTCTTTTCTTTTCAAAAAGAACTGTTACTCCCTCCTATCTGAAATAATTGACGCAACTACTACAACATAATTCAGATCAGAGGGAGTACATAGAGTTGTTCTGTTGATCAATAATCACGCACTGATCTTTTCACGGCGAGTACACAACGCATCATGTGAATCCAAAGCTCTAGGAGCTAGTCAGGTAGGAGCAACATTAACACACTTCACAAGAACTAGACACACAGTTTACTTGCAGCACAATACGGTGTGATGACAAACAATGTCAGATTTTCAGTCTGCTTACACTTGAAATAACACCATGTATATAGTTGGTTTTAAGTTGGTCTGGTTGCCATCTTCATTTCAACCTGACATAGCAAACAACACCAAAAACAAAAGGAAAGCCTTAATGCAGAGTTGCAGGCTGATGATAATAAAACCAAGCAAGCAAAAAATTTGATGTTTGCTGAAACTAACTGACATCAGTGGTCAGGCTGCTGGAGCATATCTTGCCTCTGCTTAACATATCTAAAATCTTGCCTCTGCTTAACATATCTAAAATCTAGTCAAATTCCTCAACAACATATTTGTTTTTTACAACAACAATGCATTCAAAAATCTGACCTATCTATATACACACTTTGTGGAAGAAATAGGATATATATGTGCTTCTGTTGCTTCTATATTATATATATATACACGTACGTTTAGTTATTCGACATGCTTCAAGATTTTTCTGTTTGATTTGGTGCAGGAGGACGCCTGAGCTGACTAGGAGGACACCCTCGTCCACCCCGGCCACCACACAAGGTCGTCCTTCTATTTCTTTCGCTGTTTGTTCACGTGCTACTTCTGTTTCAGTTCCATTGGCTCCTATTGCAAACAAGTCTATACATTAGACTAGCCCAAGTGTTGTGAGTGTTGGGTGTCCTAGATACAGAAATATACCAAGTGCAAGTGGGTGCTTGTGTTGTGCATAGTAGCAGATCTGTTTATGTGAGCTATACAATGGCCTATTTCTTCCTAATGATATGAACACTATCTCATGATCGACCAGGTCCCTGCTATGTTTCTTCTTCTTTTGCATCTTGTATGTATGTATGTGTCTGACGACGAAGTGGTTTCTTCAGAATTGATCGAGTCTTGAAACAGGGCGAGGCCGGTGATGTCCGTGCGGTGATGTCCCTGGGGTGGCGCCACTATGCCCAGCGCTTGCCCTGGTCGCCGCGGTGGTGCTTCGGTTGCTTCCAGACCCTCTCCTCGATGTGGTGATGGTCGCACCACAGCCGTGGTGTGGCTGAGCCTCTGCTATGGCTACAACCTTCCTTTGGTGAGCTCCTCCCCGTTCCTTCTTCTCTGATATAGCTCCTGCATGGCCTTGGCCATGATTTGGGTTGGATGTGGGGCTCTGCTAGCTGCTGCTAGATGCTGTAACCAAGCATCAACGCCTACTGGAGCTCTCTGGTGATAAATTCATGCGGTTCTAGGGTCTGTCAGTAGCTGCCCATGTGTACTTGATTTATATATGTGCTCCTGTGACGCTCTGGTGGTATGGGGTTGCTCTCGATTTGCTAAGTTGGTTAGGAGCAGTGCTTAATCTATTGTTTGCTCCTATGTGGCTCTGTTGTTTGCTCCTATGTGGCTCTGTTGGACTCATGCTCTGCTCCTACACCAGCAGCTTGATTGGTTCTATATACACTAGCAGCAGTAGCTCATGTACATGTAATTGGACTCCCAGGTTTCTGTTCTTGTAAATTCTTCCATGTCTCGCTCTTTTTGTTGGTGCTACTACACATGTTAGATTGTTAGATGTACTTGTTTCCATCTCAAATTACTTATCTTCTTGAACATATGCCTGATGCTTGGTGCATGTAGGATGTGCTTCGTGTGGATATCTATGCATTTGTTAAGATTTTTGTAGCACATGCTATGGCCTCAAAGATTGTTTATTTTATTTTCGTTCATACATGAGCACAGTTTTTATTGCCGTCAAGGGGTGAATTGATTTGATCGTTAATATGTGGTTTGATGTGATGTTTTGCAGGTTCAAGGCGCTAAGCTGTTGGAGATGTGCGTGTACTTGTTGAGCGTTTTATCTATAGAGTGCTATACTGTGATTGGTGTAATATTGTATGGTTATATTATGATAGGTGGAATGTAATAAACTTGTTTGGTATATCGGTGATTTGGTTGTTATTTGAATATATTTTTAATGTGTTCTCTGCTTGGTATATCGTTGAGTTACAAGTTGTGAAAAATTAAAACCTGAATCGAAAACCCAGTTGAGTACAATAATCTGAATATTGAATGTAACAAAACAAAAAAAGAAAACCCGAAAACCAAAATTATATAGAATGTGAAAAGGCCGTATCTCAGAAAGCAAAAAAGGCCGAATCAATGGCCCAAGGCCATGTAGCTAGCGAAAATTAACAGAAAAATATATATTAAAAAGGATGAATTAATGGGCTCGGCCCATCTAAAGCACCGAAATGGACCGGGCTGATTCTTGTGCCACATCAGCTTACCATGTTGGATGCCTACGTGGCCTGTGGAGGTTGCTAGTGACCAAAACAAAACAGTAGGCATATTTTGGTCGTAAACGTCTACGACCTTCTCATAGAGAAGGTCGTTAATTTCAGTTTACGACTGCCAGCTTTTGACCATCTGTTTTTGGTCACAAAAAGGTCACAAATGGAAAATAATGACCATTTAGTGACCAATAGTCAAGGTCGCAAGTTGACATATTTCTTGTAGTGCTAGTATGCCTATACTTGACTAGCTCGTTAATCAAAGATGGTTATATTTCCTAACCATAGACATGTGTTGTCATTTGATGAACGGGGTAATGATGTGATGGACATGACCCATCTGTTAGTTTAACATTATGATCGTTTCAGTTTCATTGCTACTGCTTTCTTCATGACTTATAAAAGTTCCTCAGACTATGAGATTACGCAACTCCCGAATACCGGAAGAACATTTTGTGCGCTACCAACCGTCACAACGTAAATGGGTGATTATAAAGGTGCTCTACAGGTGTCTCCGAAGGTGTTTGTTGGGTTGGCATAAATCAAGATTAGGATTTATCACTCCGTGTTTCGGAGAGGTATCTCTGGGCCCTCTCGGTAATACTCATCACTATAAGCCTTGCAAGCATCATAACTAATGAGTTAGTTGCGGGATGAAGTATTACGAAACGAGTAAAGAGACTTGCCGGTAACGAGATTGAACTAGGTATTGAGATACCAACGATCAAATCTCAGGCAAGTAACATACCGATGACAAAGGGAACAACGTATATTGTTATGCGGTTTGACCGATAAAGATCTTCGTAGAATATGAGGAACTAATATGAGCATCCAAGTTCCGCTATTGGTTATTGACCGGAAGTGAGTCTCGATCATGTCTACATAGTTCTCGAACCCGTAGTGTCCGCACGCTTAACGTTTGATGACGATCAGTATTATGAGTTTATGTGTTTTGATGTACCGAAGTTTGTTCGGAGTCCTGGATGAGATCACAGACGTGACGAGGAGTCTCGAAATGGTCGAGACATAACGATTAAAATATTGGGTGTAGCCTAGTATCTCTTAAGTCTGCTAGTTCTTTGATGGTGGGCTGCATTTACAAATTTGGCGTAATGTAGCTTTGAAAATAAACAAATAACTGGGCTGAGTGGGGGTAAATGTATTGGGCCAAGCGGGGGCACACTCACATAGGCAGGACCAGTATATAAAGCGTATGTCAAAATCGAGTGGGAGCGTCTGCCCCCACGGTTTTTAACGTGCGTCCGCCCCTGCACGCACATCCTACCCCTATGAGCACCTCCGAAAGACTAAGCAGATGCCGGCTTATCATCTTGAAATTTACGAAGTCATCCTAGGAATAAATGCGAGCACCAAGATTTGAACCTGGTGGGCTGGGTATACCACAGTCTCTCTAACCATCTAACCATAGCCCATAGGTTGGTTCGCTACATGCGTACCTACCTAATTAGTCCACCTGTGTGCATCGATCAAGGAAAATCCAAATCAAATTATACCAAATCACATCTATAGTAGCTAGTCCCGGATTGTTAGAATCCTATCCGGGGGAGGCTACTACCAATTTTGTGCCACGTATGAGGAGAGGAGCCAAAGCTATGCTATGGAGCATATAGTTGACTTGGCCCCGCTTTAGCTTATCGCTCGCTCTGCACATGCATGCGTGTACAGCTGTACTGTATGTTCACTATAATGAGAGCTAGTGCCGGCCATGAGGGCACCTGTACTTAAGCAGCGTGGCCTGTTGTAAAAAAAGGTACCTAGGGTCAGAGCATCGATCCATGAGGGTACACGTACGTGCTTTGTGGTTTAAGTTGGCTAGAGTCAAATTCGATCGTAACACACCCTCTTGCATCATGTACAATCCGGCTATAAATACCACCCCACAACAACCCAAAGACATATACAGCACCACAATCACATACACGTCTCACTAGCTTCCCCTCAATCAAAGCTCTCGCAATGACGCCCTCGTGCAAGCTCGTCCTCCTCCTCCTTGCCATGGCATTGACGGTCTCCATCGTGCACGGTTGCGGCGGATACAACTGCCAGACCCCACCGCCGTCACCACCACCTCCGTCATGCCCGCCGCCCCCACCGCCGCCGTCACCGCCACCACCATCAACCAGCGGTGGCTCGTGCCCGGATCTGGGCGTGTGCTTGAGCCTGCTGAGCGTGCCGATTGTCAGCCTCGGCGTGTCGCCGTATGAACCGTGCTGCCAGCTGCTGGGCGAGTTGGCCGGCCTGGACGCTGCCGCGTGCCTCTGTGACGTGGTCGTCCTCCACGGGCTGATCCACGTCGACGTCGTCGCCCTCCTCAACCAGTGCAAGATTCCATGCGAATCAAACCACACCTGCCGGCGCTGATCGATCATCTGTGCTCTTTGCAAGTTTGCGTTCCAGTTCATCTTATATCTCAGTCTCGTGCATGTTTCATGCTAGATTTTCCTGCAGGCATGCATGCATGCAACAGTGTTCACTAGGTAATCGTATAAGTGTGCGGTGTTGTGTGGTTAAAATTAATACTGTCCCAGCCATGCATATATATGTGCATGCATATGTACGTGGAATAAAAGTATGTTGAAGTTGTCTAACAATGTGGTTGTATCTCCGGGGCTGTGCATGCGTGGCAGCTTCTACCTTTTATTTTTCTTTTGAAGAAGGATAGGCTATCACATGAAAACAAAGTTCGGGTGGAAACCAATGAAAACCATGCGGAAACTATGTATTAAAGTCTCAAAAAAATTCTTAAAAAACCAAGCGATATAGTAGGGTGATGTTCTATTAGCATGTGAAATTCCCAAGTTCAAACACATTGCAGTTTATGAGGTACAGAAGAAAAACAAAATCAACATTGAATATTGCCAAACAGTAAACATCAAGATTAATATCTGAATGTGTTCTTTTTATAGCTCATAAATGGTAATGTGTTTGAACTTGGAATTTCGCGTGTCAATAGAACAACACCCTCTTAATATCCCATTTTTCCAGATTTTTTTGAAACTTCCAAACATGGTTTCCACGATGTTTTCTTTGAAACTTGGTTTCATGACTCTCTTTGAGATGATGCATGTTCTACTCGTAAGGGCATCTTCAACGCGGACACCAAAACGGTCGCAAATGTTCGGAGACTTTTAGACACCAACCACAGACCACCAAATTGGAACGGGTCGGTCCGGGTGTTTGAAATCCCACATACATGCCCCAAATCGAGGGAGTTGGGGAGTCCAGACTCCCGCCACCGCGGACTCCAACACCCTGAACCTCACCCAGAGCCTGCATATTCCCAACTGACACTGACCATGCCTTGACAGACCTCTGCCGCTCTACACATGCGTCTGCTCGCCTAGGCCTATGCCGCTACTGCAATCCGCTGGATTTGGCCATAGCCCATGTACCCTCCGCCCCTGTCGACGACATCCATTGCGGAGGCAGTGCACGACAACTGGTCGGTCAAATGCCATAGCGAAATTTCCTGGTGTTGTTGTTTTTTGCTTTGACACAAACACAATGGATTCTGACGAGGAGTACTTCTAGGTTGAATTCATGGATTTGCCTTCGTTAGATGAGGAAGATGGGTATCAAATGGAGGCGATGATGGCGATTCTTGAAGAAATAAAGCGTGCGGAGGAGCATGTTGCCAACTTCATGTTTGGACATCAAGCGTTGAATCGATGGTAGTCACATGGGCATGTTTATCTGTACGAGGACTACTTTGCCCCTGATGTGCTATTCTAACACTTCTGGAGACAAAGATTGCATGCACACAAAATGGAAGAACTGCTCGTGTACTCAACAAAGGAAATACTAGGGCCATAATAAAACTCCCACCGTCATTATTGAAGCATTTGCATCAGAAGATTTTGGGATTTGACAATCTTTGTTTGGCATGCCAGGGTCTCACAAGTCACAATGACACCAACGTGTTGCATTGGTCTCCATTGTTAGCAGTGTTGTCTGCGGGCTAAGATTCTACATGTGGGAAGTCGGGAAGGTTAAAAGAAAGATGGCCTAGCTCGCTTTGGACAAGAAGATCCTTCCAAATCTATGGGAGGCATGGGTTTTAGAGACATGAGAACTTATAATCGGGCTCTTCTAGCCAAGCAAGCATGGAGATTAATCCAGAATCTGGATAGTCTTGTGGCACGACTACTGATGGAGAAGTAGTACCCCAATGAGAACTTGGTTGATACAGTTTTTATAGAAAATGTGTCAGTTGTATGGCACTAGTGCCAGCTGGGGCACTAGGCCTTCGCCTTTAGGTACATCAGATTGGGCTAGGAAACAACGGCTACAATGCTAGGCCACACGGTCCATCTGCTCCTTGTCCTCTCCTACCTCAAATGCTAAAAATCTCTTGTTTTGAGACATAACTTGTGCTCGCATGGCGCACCGTCCCACTATCTAGCTGCATGGGTGTGTCACATTGACCGCATGCAAGCACTTACTTAAACAGAAAACAAACGCTATCCTATGAAGCATGAGCTTAGCTTTAGACTACAAACGCTCACAAATGTTTGGACCGGGTTGTTTGGACACTTTTAGGCATCAACCGTGGACAACCAAATTGGAACGAATCGGTCCGGGGGTTCGAAATCCCACAGACCGACCCAGATCGAGTGAGCTTTGGGGGAGTCCATACTTCCGCCACAGCGGACTCCGACACACCGAACCTACCCCAGACCTCATCCAGAGCCTGCATATTTTCACAATCCTGCCCTCCTCATCGGCTCCTTGAGAACAACGATGCCCCAGTACCCCCATTCCCACTACTGACCAGGCATTAACAGACCTCTACCGCTCCATCCATGCGTCTACTCGCCTAGTTCTATGCCACCGCCACACTCCAGCAGATTGATTCATAGCCCACGTACCCTACACTCCAGTTGACGGCATCCATGGATGAGGCCGTGCATGGCAACTGGTTGGTCAAATGCCGTAGCGAAATTTCTAGGCACTGTCTTTTTTTCCTGTGACGCAAACACAATGGATTATGAAGAGGAGTACTTCTAAGTTGAATTCATGGATTTGCCTTCATCATATGAGGAAGATGGCTATGGACCGGAGATGATGGCAATTATTGAAGTAACAAACCGTGTGGATGAGCATGTTCTCAACTTCAAGAGTTCAACGTTGGGACATCAAGCGTTGAACCGACATTGCGCACATGGGCATGTTCTGGAGGACTAATTTGCCCCTGATGCGCTATTCTAACACTTATTTTATGTTGGTTCCGAATACAACGACCATTGTTCTTGCATATGATGCAAGGTGTCGGGTGTTATGATGTTTACTTCAAGTTGTTGAAGATACAGTTTTTTGGTCTCCAGGAGTGCATGGCTTCTATGAGCATACTTGTGTATGGCACAACCGCAAATTCATGGGATTCATATCTTTAGATATCTGAGAGCACAAGCCTAAAGGCAATTGTTAGATTTTCAACCGCAATGGTCAAGGTGTTGAACCCAGGAACTTCGGAGAACAAAATGCCAAAGACACAACAAGGCTCATGGTACTTAGAGAATCAAGAGCGTTTCTAGGTATGCTCGGATCCCAAGATTGCATGCACTAAAAATGTAAGAACTGCCCATATACCGAACAAAGGAAATACTAGGGCCATCATAAAATTCCCACATCAATATTGAAGCACTTGCATGAAGACCACAAGATTTGTCACTCTTTCTTTAGCATGCCAATGTCTCAGAAGTCACAGTGACATCAATGTGCTACAGCGGTCTCCATTGTTTGCAAGGTTGTTTGCCGGTGAAGATCCTACATGTGGGGAGTGAAGAAGGGTAAAAGAAAGATGGCCTAGCTTGCTTGGTACAAAAAGATTCTTCAGAAAACTATGGGAGGCATGGGTTTGAGAGACATGAGAACTTTTAATCAGGCTCTTCTAGAAAAGCAAGCTTGGGGATTTATCCACAACACTGAAAGACAAGTACACCTCAATGAGAACTTGGTTGATACAATTTTTACAGGAAATACATCAGTTGTATATCACTAGTGCCAGCTGGGGCACTAGGCCTCGACCTTCATGTGCATCCGATTGTGCTAGGAATTGACCCCTACAATGCTAGGCCACACGGTCCATCTGCTCCTGGGCCTCTCCTACCGCAATTGCTAAAAGCGCTTAATCTGAGACATAACTTATGCTTGCCTATGGAGATCGACATGGTGCACCGGCCCAGTAATTGTGTTAGCTAGAGATTTTGCGTTTTTTGGAAGCTTGTATAGACATGTTTGTGGAACCTTCTATCAGTTTTGGCCAGTTTTCGAAAGATTCCATGACGTTTTCTTTTTTTTCTATTTTCCTGTATTTTCTTTTGCCTTTGAAAGAATACATGTCTACCTTTTTTTTACTACACAGTGAACTATTTTTGTGTGCACGATGATTTCTGGAAGAAGAGTTGTATATGATGCAACCGGAAGGTTTGTCGATCCAAAAGGTGCTAACAAAGTGTGGAAGCTCCAGCGATCCATTTATGGACTGGTGCAAGCATCTCGGAGTTGGAATAAAAGTTTTGATAGTGTGATCAAAGCATATGGTTTTATACAGACTTTTGAAGAAGCCTGTATTTACAAGAAAGTGAGTGGGAGCTCCGTAGCATTTCTGATATTATATGTAGATGACATATTGTTAATTGGAAATGATATAGAATTTCTGGATAGCATAAAGGGATACTTAAATAAAAGTTTTTCAATGAAAGACCTCGGTAAAGCTGCTTACATATTGGGCATCAAGATCTATAGAGATAGATCAAGACATTTAATTGGACTTTCACAAAGCACATACCTTGATAAAGTTTTGAAAAAGTTCAAAATGGATCAGGCAAAGAAAGGGTTCTTGCCTGTATTGCAAGGGGTGAAGTTGAGTCAGACTCAATGCCCGACCACAGCAGAAGATAGAGAGAAAATGAAAGATGTTCCCTATGCTTCAGCCACAGGCTCTATCATGTATGCAATGCTGTGTACCAGACCTGATGTATGCTTAGCAATAAGTTTAGCAGGGAGGTACCAAAGTAATCCAGGAGTGGATCACTAGACAGCGTTTAAGAACATCCTAAAATACCTGAAAAGGACTAAGGATATGTTTCTCGTTTATGGAGGTGACAAATGAAGGAAATATGCCCTAGAGGCAATAATAAAGTTATTATTTATTTCCTCATATCATGATAAATGTTTATTATTCATGCTAGAATTGTATTAACCGGAAACATGATACATGTGTGAATACATAGACAAACATAAACGTCACTAGTATGCCTCTACTTGACTAGCTCATTAATCAAAGATGGTTATGTTTCCTAACCATAGACATGTGTTGTCATTTGATTAATGGGATCACATCATTAGGAGAATGATGTGATTGACATGACCCATTCCGTTAGCCTAGCACTTGATCATTTAGTATGTTGCTATTGCTTTCTTCATGACTTATATATGTTCCTGTAACTATGAGATTATGCAACTCCCGTTTACCGGAGGAACACTTTGGGTGCTACCAAACGTCACAACGTAACTGGGTGATTATAAAAGAGCTCTACAGGTGTCTCCAAAGGTACATGTTGGGTTGGCTTATTTCGAGATTAGGTTTTGTCACTCCGATTGTCGGAGAGGTATCTCTGGGCCCTCTCGGTAATGCACATCACTATAAGCCTTGCAAGCAATGTAGCTAATGAGTTAGTTATGGAATGATGCATTACGTAACGAGTAAAGAGACTTGCCGGTAACGAGATTGAACTAGGTATTAGATACCGACGATCGAATCTCGGGCAAGTAACATGCCGATGACAAAGGGAACAACGTATGTTGTTATGCGGTTTAACCGATAAAGATCTTCGTAGAATATGTGGGAGCCAATATGAGCATCCAGGTTCCGCTATTGGTTATTGACCGAGAATAGTTCTAGGTCATGTCTACATAGTTCTCGAACCCGTAGGGTCCGCACGCTTAACGTTACAATGACAAATTTATTATGAGTTTATATGTTTTGATGTACCGAAGGTTGTTCAGAGTCCCGGATGTGATCCCGGACATGACGAGGAGTCTCAAAATGGTCGAGACATAAAGATTGATATATTGGAAGCCTATATTTGGAT
>NC_041387.1:666410952-666434019 GCF_002162155.2 Triticum dicoccoides | reverse complement strand
GCCCCCCTTTCCTTCTCCACCCAGGCAAGAGGGGGGAGTCCTACTCCCGGTGGGAGTAGGACTCCTCCAGGCGCACCCCTGGGGGGCCGGCCGCACCTCCCCCTCCCTCCTTTATATACGGGGGCAAGGGGCACCTCTAGACACACAAGTTATCTTCGTGATCGTTCCTTAGCCGTGTGCGGTGCCCCCCTCCACCATATTCCACCTCGGTCATATCGTTGCGGTGCTTAGGCGAAGCCCTGCGTTGGTAGAACATCATCATCGTCACCACGCCGTTGTGCTGACGGAACTCATCCCCGACACCCTGC
This sequence comes from Triticum dicoccoides, assembly GCF_002162155.2. Taxonomy (NCBI): domain Eukaryota; kingdom Viridiplantae; phylum Streptophyta; class Magnoliopsida; order Poales; family Poaceae; genus Triticum; species Triticum dicoccoides. The sequence goes on along the minus strand of NC_041387.1, from coordinate 666,433,711 downwards.
TGGATCGGAGTCCGGAGATCGTCATCGAGCTGAACGTGTGCTGACCTCGGAGGTGTCGTACGTTCGGTGCTTGGATCGGTCGGATCGTGAAGACGTACGACTACATCAACCGCGTTGTCATAACGCTTCTGCTTACGGTCTACGAGGGTACGTGGACAACACTCTCCCCTCTCGTTTCTATGCATCACCATGATCTTGCGTGTGCGTAGGAAATATTTGAAATTACTACGTTCCCCAACAGTGGCATCCGAGCCAGGTTTTATGTGTTGATGTTATATGCACGAGTAGAACACAAGTGAGTTGTGGGCGATACAAGTCATACTGCTTACCAGCATGTCATACTTTGGTTCAGCGGTATTGTTGGATGAAGCGGCCCGGACCGACATTACGCGTATACTTATGCGAGACTGGTTTTACCGCCGTGCTTTGCACACAGGTGACTAGCGGGTGTCTGTTTCTCCAACTTTAGTTGAACCGAGTGTGGCTACGCCCGGTCCTTGCGAAGCTTAAAACAGCACTAACTTGACGAACTATCGTTGTTGTTTTGATGCGTAGGTAAGAACAGTTCTTGCTCAGCCCATAGCAGCCATGTAAAATTTGCAACAACAAAGTAGAAGACGTCTAACTTGTTTTTGCAGGGCACGTTGTGATGTTATATGGTCAAGACGTGATGCTATATTTTATTGTATGAGATGATCATGTTTTGTAACCGAAGTTATCGGCAACTGGCAGGAGCCATATGGTTGTCGCTTTATTGTATGGAATACAAACGCCCTATAATTGCTTTACTTTATCACTAAGCTGTAGCGATAGTCGTAGAAGCAATAGATGGCGTAACGACAATGATGCTACGATGGAGATCATGGTGTCGCGCCGGTGACAATGGTGATCACGACGGTGCTTCGGAGATGGAGATCACAAGCACAAGATGATGATGGCCATATCATATCACTTATATTGATTGCATGTGATGTTTATCCTTTATGCATCTTATCTTGCTTTGATTGACGATAGCATTTTAAGATGATCTCTCACTAAAAATTATCAAGAAGTGTTCTCCCTGAGTATCCACCGTTGCGAAAGTTCTTCGTGCTGAGACACCACGTGATGATCGGGTGTGATAGGCTCTACGTTCAAATACAACGGGTGCAAAACAGTTACACACGCGGAATACTCAGGTTAAACTTGACGAGCCTAGCATATAACAGATATGGCCTCAGAACACGGAGACCGAAAGGTCGAACGTGAATCATATATTAGATATGATCAACATAGTGATGTTCACCATTGAAACTACTCCATCTCACGTGATGATCGGACATGGTTTAGTTTATTTGGATCACGTGATCACTTAGATGACTAGAGAGATGTCTGTCTAAGTGGGAGTTCTTAAGTAATATGATTAATTGAACTTAAATTTATCATGAACTTAGTACCTGATAGTATTTTGCTTGTCTATGTTTGTTGTAGATAGATGGCTCGTGCTGTTGTTCAGTTGAATTTTAATGCGCTCCTTGAGAAAGCAAAGTGGAAAGATGATGGCAGCAATTACATGGACTGGGTCCGTAACCTGAGGATTATCCTCATTGCTGCACAGAAGAATTACGTCCTGGAAGCACCGCTGGGTGCTAGGCCTGCTGCTGATGCAACTAACGACGTTAAGAACGTCTGGCAGAGCAAAGCTGATGACTACTCGATAGTTCAATGTGCCATGCTTTACGGCTTAGAATCGGGTCTTCAACGATGTTTTGAACGTCATGGAGCATATGAGATGTTCCAGGAGTTGAAGTTAATATTTCAAGCAAATGCCCGGATTGAGAGATATGATGTCGGGGGTTGGGTGCGACGTATGCCAAAGGATGGCTTATCATGGTGGGAGCGAGTAGAACGTCGCCGGTGCCAGGAAACGGGATTAGGCGAAGGCATGCACGCCGGCGAATCTTACCCAGCTTCGGGGGCTCTCCGGGGAGATAACACCCCTACTGCTGCTCTGCAGGGTCTCCGCATGATCACTAAGGCATAGTGACTACAAGGTTGCTCCTAGAGCTGTATTCTGGAGGTAGAAGGAGGCAAGGCTAGCCCTCTTCTTCCTATACGATCGGGTCTAAGGCTAATGGCAGCGAACCCTTTGCATGGGTGCCCCGGGGTGTTTATATAGGCCTACCCCCCGGGGATACAATGGTAATCCGGCTGGGCACGGGTCCCAGCCGTCTGTCTCACAGGTCGCCGTCTTCTCCGCCGACTAATGGGGCCCGCCGACTTGCGGGCCCCGCCGGCGAGTTCGGCATTGTAGCCGTGCCTCTGATGGCGCAGGCTTGGTCATTGGGTCGTGGCAACAGTGCCGCCGTCTATCGGGTGATCACTGTCGTTGCTCCCCATCTTGTCTGGTTAATGGCGCGTGGGACCCGTGAGAGGGGCTGGCCGACTCCGGGGAGCCGACTCCCACGGGGCCGCCTTCGGAGTGTATCCGTCGTCTTCTAGCTCTCACTGACTGGTGAGTCCGCCGCCTCTGAGCCGTATAGGTAGGCCATCGTGGCCACAGTGCGCCGCGCACATTGGCCGAGGTCAGGTCTGTCATGGCTACAGTGCCGAGCCACGCCGGAGATCTCCGGCGGTACGGCACACTGTAGCCACGCCGGCTCCTCGCAAGCAGGAGGTGACGGCCACGCCGTGGTCGCACCCGTAATGAGTGTAGAGTCGTGGGCCGACTCTCCATAGCCGGCTCCTCTGGAAGTTGCCGGCCATGAGTCGGCCCATCTGGGAGTCGCCGGCCATGAGTCGGCCCATCTGGGAGTCGTCATCTGAGACTCGGCTCATCTGGGAGTCGTCATCTGAGACTCGGCTCATCTGGGAGTCGTCATCTGAGACTCGGTTCATCTGGGAGTCGTCATCTGAGACTCGGCTTTCTGGGAGTCGTCATCTGAGACTCGGTTCATCTGGGAGTCGTCATCTGAGACTCGACTTTGAGGGGCGCGGCCTGCCCCGATGTCTTGAAAGGTTCTCGGGCTCGGGTCAGCCTACCCGTGGCCCATTACTCCGACATATGAAGTCTCCAATAAGTTCTATAGCTGCAAGATGGAGGAGAATAGTTCTGTCAGTGAACACATACTCAAAATGTCTGGGTATAATAATCACTTGATTCAACTGGGAGTTAATCTTCCTGATGATAATGTCATTGACAGAATTCTTCAATCACTGCCATCAAGCTACAAGAGCTTCGTGATGAACTATAATATGCAAGGGATGGACAAGACTATTCCCGAGCTCTTCGCAATGCTAAAAGCCACGGAGGTAGAAATCAAGAAGGAGCATCAAGTTTTGATGGTCAACAAGAGCACCAGTTTCAAGCAAAAGGGAAAAGGGAAGAAGAAGGGGAACTTCAAGAAGAATAGCAAACAAGTTGCTGCTCAAGAGAAGAAACCCAAGTCTGGACCTAAGCCTGAGACTAAGTACTTCTACTACAAGCAGACTGGACACTGGAAGCGGAACTTCCCCAAGAATTTGGCGGATAAGAAGGATGGCAAAGTAAACAAAGGTATATGTGATATACATGTTATTATGTGTACCTTACTAATACTCGCAGTAGTACCTGGGTATTAGATACTGGTTCTGTTGCTAATATTTGCAACTCGAAACAGGGACTACGGATTAAGCGAAGATTGGCTAAGGACGAGGTGACGATGCACGTGGGAAATGGTTCCAAAGTCGATGTGATCGCAGTCGGCACGCTACCTCTACATCTACCATCGGGATTAGTTTTAGACCTAAATAATTATTATTTGGTGCCAGCGTTGAGCATGAACATTATATCTGGATCTTGTTTGATGCAAGACGGTTATTCATTTAAATCAGAGAATAATGGTTATTCTATTTATATGAGTAATATCTTTTATGGTCATGCACCCTTGAAGAGTGGTCTATTTTTATTGAATCTCGATAGTTGTGATACACATATTCATACTGTTGAAACCAAAAGCTGCAGAGTTGATAATGATAGTGCAACTTATTTGTGGCACTGCCGTTTAGGTCATATCGGTATAAAGCGCATGAAGAAACTCCATACTGATGGACTTTTGGAATCACTTGATTATGAATCACTTGGTACTTGCGAACCGTGCCTCATGGGCAAGGTGACTAAAACGCCATTCTCTGGAACTATGGAGCGAGCAACTGATTTGTTTGAAATCATACATACTGATGTTTGTGGTCCAATGAATATTGAGGCTCGCGGCGGGTATCATTATTTTCTCACCTTCACAGATGATTTGAGAAGATATGGGTATATCTACTTAATGGAACACAAGTCTGAAACATTTGATAAGTTCAAAGAATTTCAGAGTGAAGTGGAAAATCATCGTAATAAGAAAATAAAATTTCTACGATCTGATTGTGGAGGAGAATATTTGAGTTACGAGTTTGGTTTACATTTGAAACAATGCGGAATAGTTTCGCAACTCACGCCACCCGGAACACCACAACGAAATGGTGTGTCCGAATGTCGTAATCGTACTTTACTAGATATGGTGCGATCTATGATGTCTCTTAGTGATTTACCGCTATCGTTTTGGGGTTATGCTTTAGAGACGGCCACATTCACTTTAAATAGGGCACCATCAAAATCCGTTAAGACGACACCTCATGAACAGTGGTTTGGCAAGAAACCAAAGTTGTCGTTTCTTAAAGTTTGGGGCTGCGATGCTTATGTGAAGAAACTTCAACCAGATAAGCTCGAACCCAAATGGGAGAAATGTGTCTTCATAGGATACCCAAAAGAGACTGTTGGGTACACCTTCTATCACAGATCTGAGGGCAAGATTGTCGGGTCTAAATTCGGATCCTTTCTAGAGAAGGAGTTTCTCTCGAAAGAAGTGAGTGGAAGGAAAGTAGAACTTGATGAGGTAACTGTACCTGCTCCCTTATTGGAAAGTAGTCCATCACAAGAACTGGTTCCTGTGACAACTACACCAATTAGTGAGGAAGCTAATGATATTGATCATGAAACTTTAGATCAAGTTTCTACTGAACCTCGTAGGTCTACCAGAGTAAGATCCGCACCAGAGTGGTACGGGAATCCTATTCTGGAAGTCATGTTACTTTACCATGGCGAACCTACGAACTATGAGGAAGAGATGATGACCCCAGATTCCGCAAAATGGCTAGAAGCCATGAAATCTGAGATGGGATCCATGCATGAGAACAAAGTATGGACTTTGGTTGACTTGCCCGACCATCGGCAAGCCATTGAGAATAAATGGATCTTTAAGAAGAAGACTGTCGCAGATGGTAATGTAACTGTCTATAAAGCTTGACTTGTTGCGAAAGGTTTTCGACAAGTTCAAGGGGTTGACTACGATGAGACTTTCTCACCCGTAGCGATGCTTAAGTCTGTCCGAATCATGTTAGCAATTGCTGCATTTTATGATTATGAAATTTGACAAATGGATGTCAAAACTACATTCTTGAATGGATTTCTGGAAGAAGAGTTGTATATGATGCAAACAGAAGGTTTTGTCGATCCAAAAGGTGCTAACAAAGTGTGCAAGCTCCAGCGATCCATTTATGGACTGGTGCAAGCATCTCGGAGTTGGAATAAATGCTTTGATAGTGTGATCAAAGCATATGGTTTTATACAGACTTTTTGGAGAAGCCTGTATTTACAAGAAAGTGAGTGGAAGCTCCGTAGCATTTCTGATATTATATGTAGATGACATATTATTAATTGGAAATGATATAGAATTTCTGGATAGCATAAAGGGATACTTGAATAAAAGTTTTTCTATGAAAGACCTCCGTGAAGCTGCTTACATATTGGGCATCAAGATTTATAGAGATAGATCAAGACGCTTAATTGGACTTTCACAAAACACATACCTTGATAAAGTTTTGAAAAAGTTCAAAATGGATCAGGCAAAGAAAGGGTTCTTGCCTGTATTATAAGGTGTGAAGTTGAGTCAGACTCAATGCCCAACCACAGTAGAAGATAGAGAGAAAATGAAAAATATTCCCTATGCTTCAGCCATAGGCTCTATCATGTATGCAATGCTGTGTACCAGACCTGACGTATGCTTAGCAATAAGCTTGGCAGGAAGGTACCAAAGTAATCCAGGAGTGGATCACTGGACAGCGGTCAAGAACATCCTGAAATACCTGAAAAGGACTAAAGATATGTTTCTCGTATATGGAGGTGACAAAGAGCTAGTCGTAAATGGTTACGTCGATGCAAGCTTTGACACTGATCCGGACGATTCTAAATCGCAAACCGGATACGTGTTTTTATTAAACGGTGGAGCTGTAAGTTGGTGCAGTTCTAAACAAAGCGTCGTGGCAGGATCTACATGTGAAGCGGAGTACATAGCTGCTTCAGAGCAGCAAATGAAGGAGTCTGGATGAAAGAGTTCATTTCCGATCTAGGTGTCATACCTAGTGCATCGGGACCAATGAAGATCTTCTGTGACAATACTGGTGCAATTGCCTTGGCGAAGGAATCCAGATTTCACAAAAGGACCAAGCACATCAAGAGACGCTTCAATTCCATCCGGGACCAAGTCCAGGTGGGAGACATAGAGATTTGCAAGATACATACGGATCTGAATGTTGCAGACCCGTTGACTAAGCCTCTTCCACGAGCAAAACATGATCAGCACTAAGACTCCATGGGTGTTAGAATCATTACTGTGTAATCTAGATTATTGACTCTAGTGCAAGTGGGAGACTGAAGGAAATATCATGATAAATGTTTATTATTCATGCTAGAATTGTATTAACCGGAAACATGATACATGTGTGAATACATAGACAAACATAAACGTCACTAGTATGCCTCTACTTGACTAGCTCATTAATCAAAAATGGTTATGTTTCCTAACCATAGACATGTGTTGTCATTTGATTAACGGGAGCACATCATTTGGAGAATGATGTGATTGACATGACCCATTCCGTTAGCCTAGCACTTGATCGTTTAGAATGTTGCTATTGCTTTCTTCATGACTTATACATGTTTCTGTCGATCCATGCATCACAAACCATTCGTCGTCATCATCACACTCGTCATACGCATGCGCCTATATTTTGTATCCTGTTCCAGTTCGTCGGCATCACACTCATCGCTCGTGCATGCATGAATGCTGACGTGTTTATTTCTTCCAGGGACTGCTTACAAGATAGACGTGGGTCATTGTATTCTGGTATGATATCTAAATGCATGGTTCCTATATTTGAAAAATATTATGCATACTTCACTACCAGAATAAGCATCGGTCCTGATGGCCAAATCTATGCCGGCGGTGTTGGCAAATAAGCCATGGCGATCGCATCGGCCGCGCGTGCGTGCGCACGGGACAGATCAGGAGCGTGGCGAGCGTGTGTGTGTGCGTGTGTAGACGGGTAGGGCGCGCGCTGTGTGTGCATGCGTGGCTCCATACAAGGTGCAGCCATTGGCGAGCAGGCCAGGGTGACCGAGTCAGGGCCGTTGCGGGCTCGCCGCGTCCTGGGCGCGATCATGCGCGGGGTGGACTCGGCCAGAGCGATCCGGACCGAGCGCTCGGGCGGGTGCAGACATGGGGTTCGTGCCCAGCCTTTGCCCCGGGTATAAAGCCCGCGAGGGGCGCGTTGTAATGGCTGTGGTGTCAAGTACGAGCTCATGGAGTTGGCGTCGTTGCGCCGGGAAAAACCATCGTGTCCCCGTGTCCCTCTTCCTCCTCCGGTCTTGTTCTTCCTCGGTTCGCATCGCAGAGAGAGAGGTAGATCAAAGCTAGGGGTAGCTAGAGTTTCAGGCGCGGCAATAACAATTGGCATCAGAGCTTTGGTTGGAGCTCGCCGGCGGCAATGGTGATCGTGCCGCATGGCGGAGTAGTGGGCGGGTCGGCGATGATGGCGATGCCGATGCTGACCGCGGACAACTACATGGTCTGGGCCATCATGGCGCAGGCCATCCTCGACGTGCACACCGTGTGGGAGGTGGTGGCTCCGGGCGACGCGGCGGTGAATGCGCAGAAGGAAAAGACGGCGCGCACGTTGCTGCTTGGGGCGTTGCCGGAGGACGTGCTGCTGCAGATGGCAACGAAGCTCACCGCCAGTGAGGTATGGGACTCCCTGAAGGTGAGGTTCGTCGGCGCCGATCGGGTACGCGCGGCGAGGCTGGCGATGCTGCGCGGGGAATTTGACCGCCTGAAGATGGCGGTCGGTGAGGAGCTCGACGTGTACGCCGGGAGACTCGCGGTGATGACGGCGAGGTACGCCAACCATAGGGAGACGCTGGGCGACGCAGCGCTCATCAAAAAGCTGCAGGATACGGTGCCAGATCGTTTCTTCCCCATCGTCGCCGGCATCGAGCAGTTCCATGACGTGACGACGATGGCGTTGGACGAAGCGCTTGGGCGGTTGCGCGCGTTCGACGAGCGAGTTCGGCGTCCATGGCAGGACAGAGCCAGCGGGTGGACGGACAGCTGCTATTCACGGCGGCGCAGTGGCGGGCGCGGGAGCGGTAGCAAGGCGGAGCACAGGACGACGACAACGGGCGCAGCGTACCGTCGGGGAGCGGCGGCAACAGGCGCGGGTGCTGCTACAAATGTGGCGAGCGCGGCCACTTCAAGCGCGAATGCCCGGAGCTGCGAAAGACACCTGCGGCGGAGCGGGCACTGCTGGCTGACACTAGAGTCGAGGACGACGACTCCTCTAGGCCATGGCTTTGGGGGGGTATGTGTTGGTAAATAAGCCACGGCGATTGCATAGGGCGTGCGTGCATGCGCGCGCGGGACAGATTGGGAGCGTGGCGGGCGTGCGTGTGTGCCTGTGTAGACTAGAGTAGGGCGCGCGCTGTGTGTGCATGTGCGGTGCCGGACCAGGTGCAGCCGTTGGCGAGCAGGTCAGGGTGACCAAGTCGCGGCCGTTGCGGGCTCGCCGCGTCCTGGGCGCGATCATGCATAGGGTGGACGCGGCCAGAGCTGGCCGGACCGAGCGCTCGGGCGGTGCAGACGTGGAGTTTGTGCCCCGGGTATAAAGCCCACTATGGGCGCATTGTAATGGTTGTGGTGTCCAGTACGAGCTCGTGGAGTTGGCGTCGTTGCGCCGGGAAAAACCACCGTGCCCCTGTGTCCCTCTCCCTCCTCCGGTCTTCTTCTTCCTCGGTTAGCATCGCAGAGAGAGAGAGAGGTAGAGCCGAGTTAGGGCTAGCTAGGGTTTTGGGCGCGGCAACAACAGACAGGGCCATAGGCATATATGGAGATATGCCGATGGCCTAGCTGCCACCGTCTGTATAGGAACGCCGTCGGCATACCATCGTCAACGAAAGGCCATCGGCATACCATCGTCAACGAAAGGCCGTCGGCATACCATGCATTGTGCCGACAGTCCCCGTCGGCATAGAGGGGCTGTCAGCATACACGTGGGCCCGGCGGTCCACTGACAGGCGGTGAGTTGACGCCGTGAAAGGTATGCCGCACGGCCGTCGGCATAGATTACTGGCAATGTGGCAGCTCCTGGTAGGTCCTGGCCAAGCTCCTGGTAGGTCCTGCCAAGCTCTGGCCAACCATTAATTTACATCTGATTTATAGGTAGCAGTTATATTCTTGCAAAAATAAAATTTTCTCTTTTTTGCGGGTGAATAACAATTTCTCATTCATCAAATAATTAAATGAGGTCTCCTATTTGTAAGGCCTCCTAATAGGAACAATATTTAACTGCTAGCTGTCGAAGAAAAATGTTCCCCCGTTTGGAAATAGATGTTGCTCTAGAAATGAAAAGTTAATTTTTAAAAGCTTTGACTCACAATACGTATGTGAATTGTAATATCGGTTAGATGAAAAATAAAATCATGATATTTGTTGTAAAAAATGTAATACTGCAATCTATACATTTGACAACAATTTTTTTTATATGAAAAGCAACAATCAAAGTTTCATGTTGGCGACCATACCTATTTCTAAAATACATGTATTTCCAAATGACTGGAGTATATGATTTAGACAAAAGTGGCCAATTCGATACTTGCCATAAATTAGGTAGGAATTTAAATGATAGTCGACGTCCTTGAATTTTTTTACAAGGATAATAGTTTCTTCTCCAAAAAGGTCTGTGTAGGATATTGCACTACATAATTTCACCAAAAGGACTATGCAGAATTTTGCACTAGATAATTTCATTCTTTGAAACTTTCTTAAGTAATCCCCATCTATTGGGGCCCACGAAATCTAATCTAATAAAAACATATGGCGCTAGAAATAAATAAATAATATCCATATGTTTAATACATACATTCGTATGTACAGAAATATTTGGATCATATGATGAGTAGCTATTCCTTATTTTAAGTACATTGTATCCGCAAGCAGTTAAGTGGTTCTTCGTCTCATGAGAAGCTGTGATTGCGAACGACTTCTTTGCAGTAGCACATTTCGATGTAAACAAGGTATTGAGATATTCTTGGAGCCAGATTTTGTATTCAAGACACTGTGAACCAGGTTTTAGCTTGACATGTTGCGTGAGATCCCTGTTGTGAAACCCCGATGGAGTCAGCCCTTTAATCTAGTTTGGTGTGAAATTATGAAGCATAAACCACCTACACACTCTTCAGAAGCTGCCACCACCATAAAACTGTTCATCCATCTCCCGGAGAGAGATCTTCATCATCCCTATCAGGTCGGTCAGCTGTCGGCACCGCCACAACGCCAAATAATGCCAATGCCTTGCGCTCGTCCATCAAGACGACTCGGTTGATACAACTGCGCTCCACCTCAGGACCCGTTTCAGCCAACTCTAGGAATAATGCCCCAAGAGGGGGTGTAATGCCAGAAGCCCCCATCATTCAATCAAGGAGACTTAGATTCAGGGTTCCCCCCTAGAGAAAATGACCCTTCTCAGTGAGTTTACTAGGTGACCCAACGCGGCTACGCCTTTGTGAGATATCCGGCAGATATGTGCTCCGAAATAGTGCCTCCAAGAAGGTAGACGATGCCACATGCCGACACAGTCCGGACTAGCAAGCCAAACCCAAGGATTCCCTTCAATCTCGACGGGACCGCCACTGTGATGATGCCCTCCAAGGAGGTTAGCGGCGTCCATAGATGTTGCCGCACCATCTGCCAACAGATCCGGGCATAGTATTTTTCCTCAGCGGTAGTCTCTTGAACTAGGAGAGCAGGCGACAGAAGAACTTGTCGGAGACGCACACCAACGTAGAAGGAACGACCTTGTAAGGAGAAGCAAATCCGGGCACATGGCCCGAACCAGTCCAACCCGACTGAACTAGAGGAGCCACCGTCGGCAAGGAGAGGCTCCAGGCACGCCTGCCATGCGCCATGGGCTAGAGAACCAACACGCCGTGTCGCCTGTGTTGCACCACGCCCTAGCCGAAGACACCGGCCCGCGCCGGTCTCCCCACGCGAGAGGACGAGAGGGCCTCGCCACCAGTGTCGCTAGCCAGGCTTCGCCTGGTCGTGCCCTCTGATGACGGCGAGGGTGGAGGGAGGAGGGGAGGGAACCGTGGGAGGCCATGGTTCGGCTGGAGGAGCCGCCCGGGACCAAGCTGCGTTTTTTTAGCTGCGACTGGCGGACAGACGTGCACTTGTTTAGTAGGTAAAGAAAGTAAAATGTTATCTAATAAGTTACTAAGCTCCATATGGCGCCGTTTATAAGAGTGAGCTTTGCTGTCTAAGAGCATGTCCATTGAAGAGGCGCTTGTATAGGTGCTTAAGGATTAAAAATTGAAAAAATACTGTAGTGCCAGCACAAGCGCCTCAACTTCCAACGCTGAGATGTTGTGGGGTGCTAGTTCTCTCCCATAAATTCAGTACCATGTCAACTGGAGTGCCCGCTGCCAGAGTTGGCAGCGCTGCCAAGCAGGCGCCAGGAAAAATTCTCCTGACGAGTGAAACGGCCCGGATTATGATCCCTAGCGCCCATCCTTAGCACCGCATTGTACATGCTCTCCAATGCAGAACGCTTATATGGGCGCTTATAGAGAAATTAAAAAATATCACTAAATTACTAGGCGATGTTTGTTTCAACGCTAGACGCTAAGTGTCGGGCGGTTAGGAAAACCAACTCCCACACGAGCGCATATCTTTTTTTTTGCATGGTAATACGTGTCTCATTCATATCATAAAGAACAAAGTACAAGTCACGTAATAACCGACATGACAAAACTGAGAAGATAGCAAAACATCTCTGAGCTTGACACTAACGCCCGTCAACTGCCTCCGGCACCACCACAGCAGCCACCGAAAAAAAGAATGACGGATCACCTCCTCATCCGAGCTCGATGAGGCTCCATCGCTAATATGCAGCTTTGCGGACCTCCAAGGTGGCTCACCAAAAGTGAAGCCATTGCCGTTGAACGGATCAGACCGGGGCAACACCCCGGACACGCCATCGAACTCCAGATCTGGCACCCCACCACGGCTAAGACGCCGAAGGAGGAAACCATACCTGTCTTCCACGAACCACGAACCCAGCACATGTTCCGTCTTCCAGATGTTGTCGATGCAGACCGCAATCTGCATCCGCTCCTGGACTACCTCCCAAACTCCACGCCGACGCTGGAGCAAACGTCGTCGCAACGACGGAGCCCGAGGACACAGGTCCTTCACGAGGATGCCGCCGCCGCCACGCCATCCTTGCTTGAACAGACTGATTTCCAAACCCATCCCCAACCATAGGACCGATGGCCTCGTCAGGAAAGGATCCGAAGAATATTTATTCAGCGTCGTCATCGTCGCCGCCGAAGCAAAAACGATGAACAACCTAAAAACCTAGACTTCGGATGAGTAAAAACGATCCACACGTGTGAATCCGGCGACCCCCCTCACCACCAACGACCGAAGTCGCCGGCGGAGGGGAGCCGCCGGAGAACGGCGTTGGAAGATCGGCCCCTGGCGGCGGCTAGGGTTGCAGCCGCCAGGTACGAGAGGAAAACAGCGGCTCCAGGACCCACCCAATAGCTCCTTTCACCAGTAATACCACATACCGTTTGCACCAAGTCAATCATACCGACAGAAGGAAACAACGCAAGCATAATTAACAACACGATCACAATTAAGTGCCAGCCCAACCAATGTGTAACGCACCACAAGCCAGCCACAATAGACCACGTAAATACAAAATAAATAAGAAAGAGCTAACTCATGATCGAAGAACAGTGTGACAATGTGCACGCCTCTAATGCAAGAGTAAGGAAGCGCGTACACGTGACACATGTGATAAGCAAATCAAAAAAAGCATGGAAGCGCGTCTCTGATACAAGAGTAAGGAAACTGAATGAAAGGCAAAAGCAGAAGGGCGAGCTGCATTGCATTAAGCAGAAGATGTTCCAGGCCGTTTGCATCCGCGGCCCGCCGGGCAGGATGCACGAAACAACGGCTGCAGCGCCTCCGGGTAATGATCCCTGTACTTGCACACGCAGTCCGTGTCGTCTGTCTTGCCTGCGAGGTCGCAGCAAGTCCTGATACGACTCATACTCCTGGAAATGCCCCTGCACCGGCCATTAAACAGGTCCTGGCAGGCCGATGCTTCTGCCACAGACACCAGCGACGCCACCAGCACAAGTACTGCCAGAGCCGCCGTGGACTTGGCGGTGGCCATGGATCAGACGCACCTACCTACGTATGGATCAGCGATTTAGGAGGGCGTCTTCAGGGTGCGCGTGTTTGTTGCTAAGTCGATGTGTGTACGATTGATCCCACCTCTTTCGGGCCATCTAATAGTACACTACGGGGCACCAGCCAACGAAAGAACAACCCCACATGCCTTAGCCACATGGGATGGGATGCGACGGGGAACAAGAATCAAGAAAAACAGTATTTATTACACATCGTGCATCCCACAAGCACTTTATTTTAACATGAATTTTGTAGATCTAGTCTGTCAGAGCATCTATTTCCACACTCACGTCCGGACGGACATCCAATCAAGTGACCGGTCAAAATTGCAACTCGGCTGTGCTTCAGAAACCGGCTCTATACGTCCGGGCTGACCGGCACCCTCCGTATAAAGCCCATTTCTGGGATGGATACAAGGAGCCCGAATGTGTCCGCCGTCACGTCATATCCCTCCCTCCCTTCGACGTTGTCGGACCAGCCCTTTTCCTCGTCTCTCCGTGCCGCCCCTCTCCTAGCGTTTGCCCTCTATATCTTCGACAAATTGTCCGATCTTTTTTTATTCTTTTCTAGTCATAACAACGGGTTCTGATACTTCGCAGGATGAGGAGTATGGACACAAGGAGCTTGATTAACTGATGCAAAATGAGTTCTTCAATTTGTTGGAGTGGAACGAAGATACCAAGATGATGATCATCATGACCATCCAAGAGGAAATGGACAGGGAGATGGAGTACATTCTGAACTTCAAACGTTCGGTCAAGGCCAGAGGAGTTTTAACTAGGATAGGGTCACTGGCTCACGGCTTCTCTACAAGGACCACTTCAACCCGAACCAACATTCTTTGAGTCATTTTTCGTCGACACTTACATATGTGCATATGGTGGAGGGACTGGAGGCACGTGATTCCTACTTCAGGCTCAACACAGATTATTGCAGACAACTCCCGTTCTATCTAAAGCAGAAATGCACGGCTGCTCTGAGGATTTTCACATTAGGTATCACCGCCGATGTGTTGGTGAGATGGTCCAGATGGGGGAGAGCATATGCCTTAAGACCACTGTAAGATTGTCCCTCACCATGATGTTTGGAACAGAGTACATGAGAGACCCAAATGTGGAAGATACCAAAAGGTTGATGTCTATTGGAGCGGCAACAAGTTTTTCGGTATGCTTGCTTCAGTTGATTGCATGCATTGGTAATAGAATAACTATCCCAGGAGTTTGTGCAGGATGTACCAAGGTCATACCAAAGAGACCACCATCATATTTGAAGCAGTGGTATCAAGGGACTTGTGGACTAGTCATGCTTTCTTTGGCATACCTGGTTCTCACAACAACATCAATATGCTATAGCAATCTTCCGTGACTAGGACACTTGCAATGGGCCGATGTGCAACTACACCATCAACGGGCATGACTACGGCATCGGATACGACCTTGCCGATGGCATCTATCCTCAGTGGACAACACCATGGGAACAGACAAATCCACTTTGTTACAATGCAAGAAACAACTAGGAAGGATGTAGAGAGGGTATTTGGAGTGCTCCAAGCTCACTGGGGTATTGTTTGTGGAGCTGCAATATGTGGAAATCAGATACTTTGTGGCAGCTGGTGACATGTTGTGTTATTTTGTACAATATGATTGTTGACGACGATGGTTAAGGGGCAACCCCGAACCCATGATTTTGCGAAGCATAGAGAACAAGGATACAACCTAAAACAACATGTAGACCATATTATGAATTTTTTGAAGATGCATCAGAATCTTGGAGATCAAATATGCACGGGCAACTACCTAATAATGTTGTGGAGCATATGTGGACCCACAATGGAAACCCAGAATTTTAGTGTTTGAGTTGTGCACTTCAAACAATTCTTATGTTTGAATTATATAATTTCAGTACGAACAATTGTTCTTTATGAGTACTATTCATCTGTATGACCAACCTTCATGGATTTTCATGGATTTGGGTCTTTACATATGAGGAGTGTGGCTGTCCAGCAATATATATGAGGGCCCGATCGGCGCTGTCAGGGGTAGCGTTTGGGCGCGTCCGCGGGCTCTTAGGGTTACGTATTTGCGAGTTCGGTTGTAGATGCTCTTAGTATATAAAACAAAAGGAGAGGATGGGCTAGCTGGAGACACGAACTATTGAGGGAAATTTTTGTTTTCAAACGAAGCTTTCACCAGGCTTCATATATAAAGCCCAAACGACCGAACCTTCACAAAATGAACACAATATGTAGGGTGCGATTCTTGGAGATCTTTCTCATTAAACTTTGTGGATTCTTGTACAAGATCAAATGAGCTACTTCGCACATTTGCGGTGTTGTTGTGTCTAATACACTCCCAAGGGAGGCTATATAGAGCAATCTTTTTCTTAGCCCATAAGTAATCTTGCTTCACAAGTTTGCTAGACTCCTTGTTCACCAGGCTACTTCACCACAAAAAGCTTATCTCAAAAATACCTTGCAGAGGAAGGCACTTGCATGGCAAGTTTCCTTAGTAGATAAGCTAGCTTATAGGGTCTTGACTTGTTGGATTGCAGGCGATAGCCCGCATGAGCACTGGTAGCAGTGTGAGGCGAGCTAAGTGTGATGCCACCATGTCAGCTCCCTACCCATTACGGCAACCTGCAGAGGAGCGGCTTGACAATGGCCTACTAGCGACCCAGCTCAGCCCACCGTCAGCTCGTGGCTCTCAGGTCTTGATGGACACCCATCAGCACGAGGGCCTCCAACCCCAGGCAGCACCAGATGGTATAGAGGTAGACAACTCGGGAGGGTCGATGTTGAAGGAAATTTGCCTTAGAGACAATTATAATTGTTACTGTTTATTTCCATATTCGTAATTAATTTTTATATTTTTTGCTTTAGTTGAAACGGTTCTTGAGTGTGTATATCCAAGAGGCCGAGAGGAAAAATCATGCCCTTGTATGGAATAATAAACGGTAAAATAGATTCCTAGTCTCGCCTCTAATACTAGATCAAGTGTTGCATGATGGTTTCTGTTTTCCAGATCATGGGCTAACTAATGTAACGAGCATGCCGACCACATTGAGGGCACATTGTTAGAAGAACACCTGTGTTGAATAGACCCAACCGATTTATATACTTTGAGGTCACATCATTAGTTAGTTATAAGAATAATCATAGATGTGAACTAATAGCATCCAGCAAGGTAGAATGTTCTTTAAATTCCTCACTGAAGAGTCTATTATGCTCAAATTGTGAAAACATAAAGTTTTTAGTGATGTTCTCAATTTATGCCAACCTTTTATAATAAGGATCAAATATTTTATCCTGAGACATCGCGACAAAGCAAGCAAACGAGAAAAATAGCATAGAAAATATATTTTTTGTATTTTTTTATGAGAAGTGGGGGATATGAAATTGAGAAGCAAAGGCAAATAGAAATAAGAGTAAGCAGATGATAGTTTGTGTGAAGGTACTTGATTGGTTTTAATGATGTATCTCGGCAATGACGCCAGAAATTCTTACTAGTACTTGTGAGCTGTGTTGGGATTTCCTCAATGATGAGAGGATGAAGCAGTACAGTAAAGATAAATATTTTTCTCGGTTAAGAACAAAGGTTATCAATCTAGTAGGAGAATCACACAAAGCATCGTGAACAACAATTGCACACATAAAAGCAAATACTTGCACCCAACGCGAAAAAGGGGGTTGTCAATCCCCTCAGTTGTTATTTGGAAGGATTAAATCTCTGGTCCATAATAAGATAAATTGCAAAACAAAACAAAATAGTATCACCCCTATATATATATATATATATATATATATATATATATATATATATATATATATATATATATATATATATATGTTACTCAAATTTTCTTAACCAAGTTCTTAAATTTTCATAGGAAGTATTAGTATCATTCACAGTTCATTCATATTAAGCGTGTGCCTGGTAGAGTAGAGATGTCCATGTTTTCGACATGGCGACCATCACCGATGTCCAGATAGCATTTATATATTTATTGTCCATATTGCAAATTCAAATAATATACAGATAGGTCAGCCCATACAATTGACATATTTGACATGCTCGAATTATTGGTCCAGTATGTAGTTCAGCGAGTAATTTACAAACCATTAGCTCGCTAATTTACAAGAATATAACAAACTGCAGATGTACAAAAGAGCTAGTGTGCACCTGACACCGACCCAAGACGCACAGCTGCCATCGTCCATTAGCGTGTCGATCCTGGGCCCAGGAGGAGCGGAGGCCGTCAAGTAGATAACCTACACACCTTGATCGATCGAGGCTGGGGCAGCCTCCACATCGGGGATCGCCGGTACTGCCTCCGACGCAGCGTTCACCAGGGCTACCGCGACCGCCGGGTCTACCCCAGCGACGTCCGGCGAGATGACATTGGCTCCCGTCAGGGCTGCCGTCACGGCTCCCAGGCATGCCATGGCGACGTCCGGCGCTGCGCCCTCCTCCATCAGTGACATAAACCTGCACCTTGTGCGGTGGCCAACACTGCTGCAGTTGTCCTTGCGTCGTCGTGGTTCTTGCTCCATTTCCCGCACTATCCGCCGCACTCTGTACCGAGCCAGTAGTATCGCCCACTGGCGATGCCTGTCCTCTTTTAGGATGGCCTGGGCTAACTTGGCAGCTTGCTTGTACCACGTTTCCTTCTTCCCCTGGCCGTCGTCGGGAGAGGCGGTGGCATGGCTGTCGACCGGCAAACCAACCATCGTTCCTTTAGCCTTGATTCCGCCGTAGCCCAACTCCACCCTGTCGCCAGCCGGCGGGCGTATGCCGGTATGCGTGGGTAACTAGCTAGCAAGGGAATCAGTAGTTAGTCGACGCCGCCAGCAATTTTTGTAGCTAATTATAGCTAGCAGCTGGCTAGGGTATTGAGGGTTTTAGAATTTACCCCTACGGTTGTGTAGCGCCCAAGATGCGATTCTATCCCGATCACGTGATGAACTCGTGATTGGTGCACAACCGCATTTCGAGCGCATAGCAAGGTGGATATAATTATAACATACCATGTACTGAATAGATGAGAATACGAGATACATGCTTACACTCGCCACAAACTACTACATAAATACATGAATACATGTATACATAGAAATCATCATACAGAAGAGAAGGATCCGACTACGGATAAAATCAAACGGAAAAGAAGAACAACTTCCACCCTACTAATCTGAGGATCCCAACCCGGAACCTATCCCTTGATCAAAGAAGAAGAAGAAGCAGAAGAAATCCAAAAGCAAGCATCCGAAAGAAATATGCTCTAGAGGCAATAATAAAGTTATTATTTATTTCATTATTTCATGATAAATGTTTATTATTCATGCTAGAATTGTATTAACTGGAAACTTAGTACATGTGTGAATACATAGACAAAACATAGTGTCCCTACACTACAAGAAATATGTCAACTAGTGACCTTCTGTCAGCGACCCTAGAAGAATTAGTCATAGATCTATGACCATTTCAGACCAATTGGTCAAAAGCTGTTCGGGGGGTTCCAAACCCTAAACTATAACGACTATTTTGGTCAGAAAGGTCGTAATTTCCTTACACGAAATGGTCATAAAGCAGATAGCACTGGCCCGCTGCCTTATTTCTAGCTGATCATGACCAATATAGATGGTCATAACCTTGTAAATTGTGGTGGGTTGCTATGACTAGGCGCCACCTCATCAGTTTTGCCTATGTGTCATGTCCATGTGGCAGTTTTTGCCCTAGGTTGTGAAGCAACCTATATTTCTATCATTCCCAAAATTCCCAAAAAAATCTCATAAATTATTTGTGTCATATCTTCATCAAATATGTAAAAAAACTTCCTTGCCTAGTTCAAAAATAATTCAAAAATATTCATTTTCCAATTCTGTTCAAAAAAACATTTTGTGAAGGAAGTACCACTTTGGCATGTCCAAATGGTATCCATTTTCTACAGTGCTTTCCTATGCCCAAATAACCATCCTGCACCAAATGTCAGCTCAATCCATTCATTATTTTGAGCCCCACTTCAACATTCGTATTTATGTCCAGTGTGGTACTTTGCAAAGCAAGTACCACCTAGGGTCCTCCTTTTGAGCTGAAAATTTGTGAAGACGGTCTTCTTAGTAACTGATCATCCTCAGCCAAAGCTCACGCACATTAGCCATGTGCATTTCCTGTACCGCTAATCAAACACTTGGCTGCTTATTTATGTTTGAGCATCGATCGGTCTCCTCGTGAGAATCTTATGTTCTGATTTTCTTCCTAGCACCTACCTGGGGAGTGCCCAACCCAGTAGACATGCCTAGGCCGCCCAGAACACATCGCAACGCCATGGTCACGCCGTGACCACGCGGCGGGCATGCTAGTTTACGCGCTTTAGAGTTGGAGCCCTCGGCCACCGTCCAAACCTCGACGTATCGCCACCAAACCATGTATTTATGATTAAATAGGTACTTATGTAACTAGAAACAATTTTTGGAATAAATAAATAGGAAACTATGAGGCAGCTACAGTTCAAATTTGACCCGCTTCCTACTGAATCAGCGGGAATTTATCTTTTTCACCAGAGGTGGATCAAAACTTTTGACACCCAACCATTTTGTCAATTTTGCATTATAAATGGCCTAGTATTTTATAAAATTGATTAGGTCTAATTTTGCAACAAATATATGGTAGGTCCTTCACAAAAAAACTCATTTTGGGCACTCGGAAAAATAGAAAATGAATTTCTCGTGCAAAGAAAACGAAAACTTCCTTAGGCAACATTGTTTGTCATTCCAAGATGCACCCTTGTGCACGATATGAGGTCATTTGAACAAACTATGCCATGAATGTGGCCATAAGATTGATCATTTTGCTTGATAGCCATGAATCTTCACGCATGATAGCTCATTTCTGAGCACACTTTTTTAAAACAATTGCCGTATTACAAGTTTATTATTTTTGCAGGGAACTTGGCCACATATAATGACACAATGCGAAGGTTTTCCAATTTTTTGATTTTTTTTTGAATTTTTTATGCCCGTTTCAAAATGCGGTCAAAACGGCGGGAATGACCGTTCCTAGCTAGTGGTTGAATCTTGGAATTTTTTTGGTGTTTATCTGATTAAATAGATACCTATGTATCTAGAAATAATTTTTGGAAAAAATAAAGAGCAAAATATAAGGCGGTTGCAGTTCAAATTTGACCCGCTTCCTACTGAATCAGCGGCAATTTGTCTTTTTCACCAGAGGTGGATCAAAACTTTTGACACCCAACCATTTAGTCAATTGTGCATTATATATGTCCTAGTATTTAATAAAATTGATTAGGTCCAATTTTGCAACAAATATATGGTAGGTCCTTCACAAAAAAACTCATATTGGGCACTCGGAAAAATGGAAAATGAATTTTTCGTGCAAAGAAAATGAAAACTTTCTTAGGAAACATTGTTTTTAATTCCAAGTTTCACCCTTTTGCATGATATGAGGTCATTTGAACAAACTATGCCATGAATATGGCCATAAGATTGATCATTTGGCTTGATAGCCATGAATCTTCACGCATGATAGCTCATTTCTGAGAACACTTTTTTAAAAGAATTGCCGTATTACAAGTTTATTATTTTTGCTGGGAACTTGGCCACATATGATGACACAATGCGAAGGTTTTCCAATTTTTTGATTTTTATTGAAGTTTTTATGCCCGTTTCAAAATGCGGTCAAAACGGCGGGAATGACCGTTCCTAGCTAGTGGTTGAATCTTGGAATTTTTTTGGTGCTTATCTGATTAAATAGATACCTATGTACCTAGAAATGATTTTTGGAAAAAATAAAGAGCAAACTATAAGGCAGCTACAGTTCAAATTTGACCCGCTTCCTACTGAATCGGCGGAAATTTGTCTTTTTCACCAGAGGTGGATCAAAACTTTTTACACCCGACCATTTAGTCAATTGTGCATTAAATATGTTCTAGTATTTTAGAAAATTGATTTGGTGCAATTTTGTAATAATTACTTGGTAGGTACTTCACAAAAAAACCTCATTTCGGGCACTCGAAAAATGGAAAATGAATTTTCCGTGCAAAGAAAATGAAAACTCTCTTAGGCAACATTGTTTGGAATTCCAATATTCACCCTTTTGCACAATATGAGATCATTTTAACAAACTATGCCATGAATGTGGCCATAAGATTGATCATTTGGCTTGAAAGCCATGAATCTTCATGCATGATAGCTCATTTCTGAGAACACTTTTATAAAATAATTGCCGTATTACAAGTTTATAATTTTTGCCAGTAACTTGGCCACACATGATGAAACAATGCGAAGGTTTTCCAATTTTTTGATTTTTTTTTGAATTTTTTATGCCCGTTTCAAAATGCGGCCAAAACGACGGGAGTGATCGTTCCTAGCTAGTGGTTGAATCTTGGAATTTTTTTGGTGTTTCTATGATTAGATAGATACTTTTGTACCTAAAAATGATTTTTTGAAAAAAATAAAGAGCAAACTATGAGGCAGCTGCAGTTCAAATTTGACCCGCTTCCAACTGAACCGGCAGAAATTTGTCTTTTTCACGAGAGGTGGATGAAAACTTTTGACATCCAACCATTTGGTCTATTAAATATGGCCTAATATTTTAGAAAATTTATTTGGTGCAATTTTGCAACAATTATTTGGTAGGTTCTTCAAAAAAAATATTTTTGCCACTCGGAAAATGATTAAAAATAGCTAGAAATATGAAAAATGCATACAAATTGGTTCTAATCCATAAA
Organism: Triticum dicoccoides; assembly: GCF_002162155.2. NCBI lineage: Eukaryota > Viridiplantae > Streptophyta > Magnoliopsida > Poales > Poaceae > Triticum > Triticum dicoccoides. Next base: position 666,411,371 of record NC_041387.1, on the reverse strand, counting down.
ATGTGGTCTAACTCTAGTGAAAGTTTGTGTGGTGCCCTTTTGCAAAATATTTTTGATAGCTACTTAATAAAATCCCTCTATTTGTAGTATTTGAAAACTATTTTACATCACTGATTTTCTGAACCAATCATAACTCTGTCCAAGGATCGATGACATGGCGTCCATCCATCCATCCATCCATCTCTCCATCCCACATCCATCCATTCATCTACAGAAAAAAAGGAGATATCCCCCACCCGTAGCCCAAACCCTAGCTTAGATCGACCCCTACCCCCGTCGCCCCCTTCCTCCCTCGTCCCCATCTCCTCGCCGCCTCCCCCTTCCCGATCTAGATTCCTCCTCCGTTGCCCCTCCCTTCCACCACCCAGTCTCTTCCGGTTAGATCCCATCGCACCCCTCCTCCCTTGTCCCCATCTCCT
>NC_041387.1:666392641-666410867 GCF_002162155.2 Triticum dicoccoides | reverse complement strand
CTCCGATGAACCCGGTCGGCCGAGAGAGAGAGAGGGACCGCGACCATGTCCATCTCACTGCGCCTCGCGATCCCCACCACGACGCCCTGCTCCGTGCCGCTGCGGACGGCCCGGCCCGCCCGGAATGCGGGCTACTCCCCCGCCCCGCGGACGGCCGCGCTCAGGTGAGGCTGCTTCCGTCCGTGTGATTCGCTTACCCACCGCGCCGGTGGGTGATCTAACATCTATGTGTATGCAGGGGATGCGCCGCTCTGCGGCTGAGGCCGCGGCCCCTAGGAACGGGCGCGGCGCGGCCGTGCCGGAGCCGGGGAAGCGGCATCGTCTACAGCGCGTCGGCGTACCTCAGCCCGCCCACGACGCAGTGGGTCTCTGTCGCGACCACTGCGTGAGTGCCTCGCCCCCTCCCCTCCTCGCTACCCAACCATAAAGCAGTACCTTTCTCCGGCCGATTTTCCCGTGCAGAAACGCATGAGCCTTTCCGCGCTCCGAATTTGTTCGTGCTTTTGCCCGTGAGGGCAGCGAGTTACACGTGCAGCTATTGGTTTTCTGCTGATGCTGGTAGTTAGTAACTGGTGCCGGATTGTGAGATGCGCGATCCCTGTCACACAGGTTCTGCAGTCTGTTGATGGTTACTTGTTCAGAGCAGAGCTCACAGGACATCACAACAACTATTGCATAGGTTTTTCTTTTCTTTTCAAAAAGAACTGTTACTCCCTCCTATCTGAAATAATTGACGCAACTACTACAACATAATTCGGATCAGAGGGAGTACATAGAGTTGTTCTGTTGATCAATAATCACGCACTGATCTTTTCACGGCGAGTACACAACACATCATGTGAATCCAAAGCTCTAGGAGCTAGTCAGGTAGGAGCAACATTAACACACTTCACAAGAACTAGACACACAATTTACTTGCAGCACAATACGGTGTGATGACGAACAATGTCAGATTTTCAGTCTGCTTACACTTGAAATAACACCATGTATATAGTTGGTTTTAAGTTGGTCTGGTTGCCATCTTCATTTCAACCTGACATAGCAAACAACACCAAAAACAAAAGGAAAGCCTTAATGCAGAGTTGCAGGCTGATGATAATAAAACCAAGCAAGCAAAAAATTTGATGTTTGCTGAAACTAACTGACATCAGTGGTCAGGCTGCTGGAGCATATCTTGCCTCTGCTTAACAAATCTAAAATCTTGCCTCTGCTTAACATATCTAAAATCTAGTCAAATTCCTCAACAACATATTTGTTTTTTACAACAACAATGCATTCAAAAATCTGACCTATCTATATACACACTTTGTGGAAGAAATAGGATATATATGTGCTTCTGTTGCTTCTATATTATATATATATACACGTACGTTTAGTTATTCGACATGCTTCAAGATTTTTCTGTTTGATTTGGTGCAGGAGGACGCCTGAGCTGACTAGGAGGACACCCTCGTCCACCCCGGCCACCACACAAGGTCGTCCTTCTATTTCTTTTGCTGTTTGTTCATGTGCTACTTGTGTTTCAGTTCCATTGGCACCTATTGCAAACAAGTCTATACATTAGACTAGCCCAAGTGTTGTGAGTGTTGGGTGTCCTAGATACAGAAATATACCAAGTGCAAGTGGGTGCTTGTGTTGTGCATAGTAGCAGATCTGTTTATGTGAGCTATACAATGGCCTATTTCTTCCTAATGATATGAACACTATCTCATGATCGACCAGGTCCCTGCTATGTTTCTTCTTCTTTTGCATCTTGTATGTATGTATGTGTCTGACGACGAAGTGGTTTCTTCAGAATTGATCGAGTCTTGAAACAGGGCGAGGCCGGTGATGTCCGTGCGGTGATGTCCCTGGGGTGGCGCCACTATGCCCAGCGCTTGCCCTGGTCGCCGCGGTGGTGCTTCGGCGGCTTCCAGACCCTCTCCTCGATGTGGTGATGGTCGCACCACAGCCGTGGTGTGGCTGAGCCTCTGCTATGGCTACAACCTTCCTTTGGTGAGCTCCTCCCCGTTCCTTCTTCTCTGATATAGCTCCTGCATGGCCTTGGCCATGATTTGGGTTGGATGTGGGGCTCTGCTAGTTGCTGCTAGATGCTGTAACCAAGCATCAACTCCTACTGGAGCTCTCTGGTGATAAATTCATGCGGTTCTAGGGTCTGTCAGTAGCTGCCCATGTGTACTTGATTTATATATGTGCTCCTGTGATGCTCTGGTGGTATGGGGTTGCTCTGGATTTGCTAAGTTGGTTAGGAGCAGTGCTTAATCTGTTGTTTGCTCCTATGTGGCTCTGTTGTTTGCTCCTATGTGGCTCTGTTGGACTCATGCTCTGCTCCTACACCAGCAGCTTGATTGGTTCTATATACACTAGCAGCAGTAGCTCATGTACATGTAATTGGACTCCCAGGTTACTGTTCTTGTAAATTCTTCCATGTCTCGCTCTTTTTGTTGGTGCTACTACACATGTTAGATTGTTAGATGTACTTGTTTCCATCTCAAATTACTTATCTTCTTGAACATATGCCTGATGCTTGGTGCATGTAGGATGTGCTCCGGGTGGATATCTATGCATTTGTTAAGATTTTTGTAGCACATGCTATGGCCTCAAAGATTGTTTATTTTATTTTCGTTCATACATGAGCACAGTTTTTTATTGCCGTCAAGGGGTGAATTGATTTGATCGTTAATATGTGGTTCGATGTGATGTTTTGCAGGTTCAAGGCGCTAAGCTGTTGGAGATGTGCGTGTACTTGTTGAGCATTTTATCTATAGAGTGCTATACTGTGATTGGTGTAATATTGTATGGTTATATTGTGATTGGTGGAATGTAATAAACTTGTTTGGTATATCGGTGATTTGGTTGTTATTTGAATATATTTTTAATGTGTTCTCTGCTTGGTATATCGTTGAGTTACAAGTTGTGAAAAATTAAAACCTGAATCGAAAACCCAGTTGAGTACAATAATCTGAATATTGAATGTAACAAAACAAAAAAAGAAAACCCGAAAACCAAAATTATATAGAATGTGAAAAGGACGTATCTCAGAAAGCAAAAAAGGCCGAATCAATGGCCCAAGCCCATGTAGCTAGCGAAAATTAACAGAAAATATATATTAAAAAGGATGAATTAATGGGCTCGGCCCATCTAAAGCACCGAAATGGACCGGGCTGATTCTTGTGCCACATCAGCTTACCATGTTGGATGCCTACGTGGCCTGTGGAGGTTGCTAGTGACCAAAATAAAACAGTAGGCATATTTTGGTCGTAAACGTCTACGACCTTCTCATAAAGAAGGTCGTTAATTTCAGTTTACGACCGCCAGCTTTTGACCATCTATTTTTTGTCACAAAAAGGTCACAAATGGAAAAAAATGACCATTTAGTGACCAATAGTCAAGGTCGCAAGTTGACATATTTCTTGTAGTGCTAGTATGCCTCTACTTGACTAGCTCGTTAATCAAAGATGGTTATGTTTCCTAACCATAGACATGTGTTGTCATTTAATGAATGGGATAATGATGTGATGGACATGACCCATCTGTTAGTTTAGCATTATGATCATTTCAGTTTCATTGCTACTGCTTTCTTCATGACTTATAAAAGTTCCTCAGACTATGAGATTACGCAACTCCCGAATACCGGAAGAACATTTTGTGCGCTACCAACCGTCACAACGTAAATGGGTGATTATAAAGATGCTCTACAGGTGTCTCCGAAGGTGTTTGTTGGGTTGGCATAGATCAAGATTATGATTTATCACTCCGTGTTTCGGAGAGGTATCTCTGGGCCCTCTCGGTAATACTCATCACTATAAGCCTTGCAAGCATCATAACTAATGTGTTAGTTGCGGGATGAAGTATTACGAAACAAGTAAAGAGACTTGCCGGTAATGAGATTGAACTAGGTATTGAGATACCAACGATCAAATCTCAGGCAAGTAACATACCGATGACAAAGGGAACAACGTATATTGTTATGCGGTTTGACCGATAAAGATCTTCGTAGAATATGAGGAACTAATATGAGCATCCAAGTTCCGCTATTGGTTATTGATCGGAAGTGAGTCTCAATCATGTCTACATAGTTCTCGAACCCGTAGTGTCCGCACGCTTAACGTTTGATGACGATCAGTATTATGAGTTTGTGTGTTTTAATGTACCGAAGTTTGTTCGGAGTCCTGGATGAGATCACAGACGTGACGAGGAGTCTCGAAATGGTCGAGACATAACGATTAAAATATTGGGTGTAGCCTAGTATCTCTTAAGTCTGCTAGTTCTTTGATGATGGGCTGCATTTACAAATTTGGCGTAATGTAGCTTTGAAAATAAACAAATAACTGGGCTGAGTGGGGGTAAATGTATTGGGCCAAGCGGGGGCACACTCACATAGGCAGGACCAGTATATAAAGCGTATGTCAAAATCGAGTGGGAGCATCTGCCCCCACGGTTTTTAACGTGCGTCCGCCCCTGCACGCACATCCTACCCCTATGAGCACCTCCGAAAGACTAAGCAGATGCCGGCTTATCATCTTGAAATTTACGAAGTTATCGTAGGAATAAATGCGAGCACCAAGATTTGAACCTGGTGGGCTGGGTATACCACAGTCTCTCTAACCATCTAACCATAGCCCATAGGTTGGTTCGCTACATGCGTACCTACCTAATTAGTCCACCTGTGTGCATCGATCAAGGAAAATCCAAATCAAATTATACCAAATCACATCTATAGTAGCTAGTCCCGGATTGTTAGAATCCTATCCGGGGGAGGCTACTACCAATTTTGTGCCACGTATGAGGAGAGGAGCCAAAGCTATGCTATGGAGCATATAGTTGACTTGGCCCCGCTTTAGCTTATCGCTCGCTCTGCACATGCATGCGTGTACAGCTGTACTGTATGTTCACTATAATGAGAGCTAGTGCCGGCCATGAGGGCACCTGTACTTAAGCAGCGTGGCCTGTTGTAAAAAAAGGTACCTAGGGTCAGAGCATCGATCCATGAGGGTACACGTACGTGCTTTGTGGTTTAAGTTGGCTAGAGTCAAATTCGATCGTAACACACCCTCTTGCATCATGTACAATCCGGCTATAAATACCACCCCACAACAACCCAAAGACATATACAGCACCACAATCACATACACGTCTCACTAGCTTCCCCTCAATCAAAGCTCTCGCAATGACGCCCTCGTGCAAGCTCGTCCTCCTCCTCCTTGCCATGGCACTGACGGTCTCCATCGTGCACGGTTGCGGCGGATACAACTGCCAGACCCCACCGCCGTCACCACCACCTCCGTCATGCCCGCCGCCCCCACCGCCGCCGTCACCGCCACCACCATCAACCAGCGGTGGCTCGTGCCCGGATCTGGGCGTGTGCTTGAGCCTGCTGAGCGTGCCGATTGTCAGCCTCGGCGTGTCGCCGTATGAACCGTGCTGCCAGCTGCTGGGCGAGTTGGCCGGCCTGGACGCTGCCGCGTGCCTCTGTGACGTGGTCGTCCTCCACGGGCTGATCCACGTCGACGTCGTCGCCCTCCTCAACCAGTGCAAGATTCCATGCGAATCAAACTACACCTGCCGGCGCTGATCGATCATCTGTGCTCTTTGCAAGTTTGCGTTCCAGTTCATCTTATATCTCAGTCTCGTGCATGTTTCATGCTAGAGTTTCCTGCAGGCATGCATGCATGCAACAGTGTTCACTAGGTAATCGTATAAGTGTGCGGTGTTGTGTGGTTAAAATTAATACTGTCCCAGCCATGCATATATATGTGCATGCATATGTACGTGGAATAAAAGTATGTTGAAGTTGTCTAACAATGTGGTTGTATCTCCGGGCTGTGCATGCGTGGCAGCTTCTACCTTTTATTTTTCTTTTGAAGAAGGATAGACTATCACATGAAAACAAAGTTCGGGTGGAAACCAATGAAAACCATGCGGAAACTATGTATTAAAGTCTCAAAAAAATTCTTAAAAAACCAAGCGATATAGTAGGGTGATGTTCTATTAGCATGTGAAATTCCCAAGTTCAAACACATTGCAGTTTATGAGGTACAGAAGAAAAACAAAATCAACATTGAATATTGCCAAACAGTAAACATCAAGATTAATATCTGAATGTGTTCTTTTTATAGCTCATAAATGGTAATGTGTTTGAACTTGGAATTTCGCATGTCAATAGAACAACACCCTCTTAATATCCCATTTTTCCAGATTTTTTTGACACTTCCAAACATGGTTTCCACGATGTTTTCTTTGAAACTTGGTTTCATGACTCTCTTTGAGATGATGCATGTTCTACTCGTAAGGGCATCTTCAACGCGGACACCAAAACGGTCGCAAATGTTCGGAGACTTTTAGACACCAACCACAGACCACCAAATTGGAACGGGTCGGTCCGGGTGTTTGAAATCCCACATACATGCCCCAAATCGAGGGAGTTGGGGAGTCCAGACTCCCGCCACCGCGGACTCCAACACCCTGAACCTCACCCAGAGCCTGCATATTCCCAACTGACACTGACCATGCCTTGACAGACCTCTGCCGCTCTACACATGCGTCTGCTCGCCTAGGCCTATGCCGCTACTGCAATCCGCTGGATTTGGCCATAGCCCATGTACCCTCCGCCCCTGTCGACGACATCCATTGCGGAGGCAGTGCACGACAACTGGTCGGTCAAATGCCATAGCGAAATTTCTTGGTGTTGTTGTTTTTTGCTTTGACACAAACACAATGGATTCTGACGAGGAGTACTTCTAGGTTGAATTCATGGATTTGCCTTCGTTAGATGAGGAAGATGGGTATCAAATGGAGGCGATGATGGCGATTCTTGAAGAAATAAAGCGTGCGGAGGAGCATGTTGTCAACTTCATGTTTGGACATCAAGCGTTGAATCGATGGTAGTCACATGGGCATGTTTATCTGTACGAGGACTACTTTGCCCCTGATGTGCTATTCTAACACTTCTGGAGACAAAGATTGCATGCACACAAAATGGAAGAATTGCTCGTGTACTCAACAAAGGAAATACTAGGGCCATAATAAAACTCCCACCGTCATTATTGAAGCATTTGCATCAGAAGATTTTGGGATTTGACAATCTTTGTTTGGCATGCCAGGGTCTCACAAGTCACAATGACACCAACGTGTTGCATTGGTCTCCATTGTTAGCAGTGTTGTGTGCGGGCTAAGATTCTACATGTGGGAAGTCGGGAAGGTTAAAAGAAAGATGGCCTAGCTCGCTTTGGACAAGAAGATCCTTCCAAATCTATGGGAGGCATGGGTTTTAGAGACATGAGAACTTATAATCGGGCTCTTCTAGCCAAGCAAGCATGGAGATTAATCCAGAATCTGGATAGTCTTGTGGCACGACTACTGATGGAGAAGTAGTACCCCAATGAGAACTTGGTTGATACAGTTTTTATAGAAAATGTGTTAGTTGTATGGCACTAGTGCCAGCTGGGGCACTAGGCCTTCGCCTTTAGGTACATCAGATTGGGCTAGGAAACAACGACTACAATGCTAGGCCACACGGTCCATCTTCTCCTTGTCCTCTCCTACCTCAAATGCTAAAAATCTCTTGTTTTGAGACATAACTTGTGCTCACATGGCGCACCGTCCCACTATCTAGCTGCATGGGTGTGTCACATTGACCGCATGCAAGCACTTACTTAAACAGAAAACAAACGCTATCCTATGAAGCATGAGCTTAGCTTTAGACTACAAACGCTCAAAAATGTTTGGACCGGGTTGTTTGGACACTTTTAGGCATCAACCGTGGACAACCAAATTGGAACGAATCGGTCCGGGGGTTCGAAATCCCACAGACCGACCCAGATCGAGTGAGCTTTGGGGGAGTCCATACTTCCGCCACAGCGGACTCCGACACACCGAACCTACCCCAGACCTCATCCAGAGCCTGCATATTTTCACAATCCTGCCCTCCTCATCGGCTCCTTGAGAACAACGATGCCCCAGTACCCCCATTCCCACTACTGACCAGGCATTAGCAGACCTCTACCGCTCCATCCATGCGTCTACTCGCCTAGTTCTATGCCACCGCCACACTCCGGCAGATTCATTCATAGCCCACGTACCCTACACTCCAGTTGACGGCATCCATGGATGAGGCCGTGCATGGCAACTGGTTGGTCAAATGCCGTAGCGAAATTTCTAGGCATTGTCTTTTTTTCCTGTGACGCAAACACAATGGATTATGAAGAGGAGTACTTCTAAGTTCAATTCATGGATTTGCCTTCATCATATGGGAAGATGGCTATGGACCGGAGATGATGGCAATTATTGAAGTAACAAACCGTGTGGATGAGCATGTTCTCAACTTCAAGAGTTCAACGTTGGGACATGAAGCGTTGAACCGACATTGCGCACATGGGCATGTTCTGGAGGACTAATTTGCCCCTGATGCGCTATTCTAACACTTATTTTATGTTGGTTCCGGATACAGCGACAATTGTTCTTGCATATCATGCAAGGTGTCTGGTGTTATGATGTTTACTTCAAGTTGTTGAAGATACAGTTTTTTGGTCTCCAGGAGTGCATGGCTTCTATGAGCATACTTGTGTATGGCACAACCGCAAATTCATGGGATTAATATCTTTAGATATCTGAGAGCACAAGCCTAAAGGCAATTGTTAGATTTTCAACCGCAATGGTCAAGGTGTTGAACCCAGGAACTTCGGAGAACAAAATGCCAAAGACACAACAAGGCTCATGGTACTTATAGAATCAAGAGCGTTTCTAGGTATGCTCGGATCCCAAGATTGCATGCACTAAAAATGTAAGAACTGCCCATATACCGAACAAAGGAAATACTAGGGCCATCATAAAATTCCCACATCAATATTGAAGCACTTGCATGAAGACCACAAGATTTGTCACTCTTTCTTTAGCATGCCAATGTCTCAGAAGTCACAGTGACATCAATGTGCTACAGCGGTCTCCATTGTTTGCAAGGTTGTGTGCCGGTGAAGATCCTACATGTGGGGAGTGAAGAAGGGTAAAAGAAAGATGCCCTAGCTTGCTTGGGACAAAAAGATTCTTCAGAAAACTATGGGAGGCATGGGTTTGAGAGACATGAGAACTTTTAATCAGGCTCTTCTAGAAAAGCAAGCTTGGGGATTTATCCACAACACTGAAAGACAAGTACACCTCAATGAGAACTTGGTTGATACAATTTTTACAGGAAATACATCAGTTGTATATCACTAGTGCCAGCTGGGGCACTAGGCCTCAACCTTCATGTGCATCTGATTGTGCTAGGAATTGACGCCTACAATGCTAGGCCACACGGTCCATCTGCTCCTGGGCCTCTCCTACAGCAATTGCTAAAAGCGCTTAATCTGAGACATAACTTATGCTTGCCTGTGGAGATCGACATGGTGCACCGGCCCAGTAATTGTGTTAGCTAGAGATTTTGCGTTTTTTGGAAGCTTGTATAGACATGTTTGTGGAACCTTCTATCAGTTTTGGCCAGTTTTGGAAAGATTCCATGACGTTTTCATTTTTTTCTATTTTCTTGTATTTTCTTTTGCCTTTGAAAGAATACATGTCTACCTTTTTTTTACTACACAGTGAACTATTTTTGTGTGCACGATGATTTCTGGAAGAAGAGTTGTATATGATGCAACCGGAAGGTTTTGTCGATCCAAAAGGTGCTAACAAAGTGTGGAAGCTCCAGCGATCCATTTATGGACTGGTGCAAGCATCTCGGAGTTGGAATAAAAGTTTTGATAGTGTGATCAAAGCATATGGTTTTATACAGACTTTTGAAGAAGCCTGTATTTACAAGAAAGTGAGTGGGAGCTCCGTAGCATTTCTGATATTATATGTAGATGACATATTGTTAATTGGAAATGATATAGAATTTCTGGATAGCATAAAGGGATACTTAAATAAAAGTTTTTCAATGAAAGACCTCGGTAAAGCTGCTTACATATTGGGCATCAAGATCTATAGAGATAGATCAAGACATTTAATTGGACTTTCACAAAGCACATACCTTGATAAAGTTTTGAAAAAGTTCAAAATGGATTAGGCAAAGAAAGGGTTCTTGCCTGTATTGCAAGGTGTGAAGTTGAGTCAGACTCAATGCCCGACCCCACAGCAGAAGATAGAGAGAAAATGAAAGATGTTCCCTATGCTTCAGCCACAGGCTCTATCATGTATGCAATGCTGTGTACCAGACCTGATGTATGCTTAGCAATAAGTTTAGCAGGGAGGTACCAAAGTAATCCAGGAGTGGATCACTAGACAGCGTTTAAGAACATCCTGAAATACCTGAAAAGGACTAAGGATATGTTTCTCGTTTATGGAGGTGACAAATGAAGGAAATATGCCCTAGAGGCAATAATAAAGTTATTATTTATTTCCTCATATCATGATAAATGTTTATTATTCATGCTAGAATTGTATTAACCGGAAACATGATACATGTGTGAATACATAGACAAACATAAACGTCACTAGTATGCCTCTACTTGACTAGCTCATTAATCAAAGATGGTTATGTTTCCTAACCATAGACATGTGTTGTCATTTGATTAATGGGATCACATCATTAGGAGAATGATGTGATTGACATGACCCATTCCGTTAGCCTAGCACTTGATCATTTAGTATGTTGCTATTGCTTTCTTCATGACTTATACATGTTCCTGTAACTATGAGATTATGCAACTCCTGTTTACCGGAGGAACACTTTGGATGCTACCAAACGTCACAACATAACTGGGTGATTATAAAAGAGCTCTACAGGTGTCTCCAAAGGTACATGTTGGGTTGGCGTATTTCGAGATTAGGTTTTGTCACTCCGATTGTCGGAGAGGTATCTCTGGGCCCTCTCGGTAATGCACATCACTATAAGCTTTGCAAGCAATGTAGCTAATGAGTTAGTTATGGAATGATGCATTACGTAACGAGTAAAGAGACTTGCCGGTAACGAGATTGAACTAGGTATTAGATACCGACGATCGAATCTCGGGCAAGTAACATGCCGATGACAAAGGGAACAACGTATGTTGTTATGCGGTTTAACCGATAAAGATCTTCGTAGAATATGTGGGAGCCAATATGAGCATCCAGGTTCCGCTATTGGTTATTGACCGAGAATAGTTCTAGGTCATGTCTACATAGTTCTCGAACCCGTAGGGTCCGCACGCTTAACGTTACAATGACAAATTTATTATGAGTTTATATGTTTTGATGTACCGAAGGTTGTTCAGAGTCCCGGATGTGATCCCGGACATGACGAGGAGTCTCAAAATGGTCGAGACATAAAGATTGATATATTGGAAGCCTATATTTGGATCTCGGAATCGTTCCGGGAGAAACCGGGATTTTTCCGGAGTACCGGGGTGTTACCGGACCCCCCCCCCCCGGGGGGGTTATTGGGCCTACATGGGCCATGAGGGAGAAGAGGAGGGCCAGCTAGGGCAGGCCACGCGCCCCCTCCTCCCATAGTCCAAATTGGACAAGGAAGGGGGGGCGACGCCCCCCTTTCCTCTTTCCCCTCCCCCCTTTCCTTCTCCACCAAGGCAAGAGGGGGGAGTCCTACTCCCAGTGGGCGAAGCCCTGCGTTGGTAGAACATCATCATCATCACCACGCCGTCGTGCTGACGGAACTCATCCCCGACACCCTGCTGGATCGGAGTCCGGGGATCGTCATCGAGCTGAACGTGTGCTGACCTCGGAGGTGCCGTACGTTCGGTGCTTGGATCGGTCGGATCGTGAAGACGTACGACTACATCAACCGCGTTGTCATAACGCTTCTGCTTACGGTCTACGAGGGTACGTGGACAACACTCTCCCCTCTTGTTTCTATGCATCACCATGATCTTGCGTGTGCGTAGGAAAATTTTGAAAATAACTACGTTCCCCAACAGTGGCATCCGAGCCAGGTTTTATGTGTTGATGTTATATGCACGAGTAGAACACAAGTGAGTTGTGGGCGATACAAGTCATACTGCTTACCAGCATGTCATACTTTGGTTCAGCGGTATTGTTGGATGAAGCGGCCCGGACCGACATTACGCGTACGCTTATGCGAGACTGGTTTTACCGCCGTGCTTTGCACACAGGTGACTAGCGGGTGTCTGTTTCTCCAACTTTAGTTGAACCGAGTGTGGCTACGCCCGGTCCTTGCGAAGGTTAAAACAGCACTAACTTGACGAACTATCGTTGTGGTTTTGATGCGTAGGTAAGAACGGTTCTTGCTCAGCCCATAGCAGCCACGTAAAATTTGCAACAACAAAGTAGAAGACGTCTAACTTGTTTTTGCAGGGCATGTTGTGATGTTATATGGTCAAGACGTGATGCTATATTTTATTGTATGAGATGATCATGTTTTGTATCCGAAGTTATTGGCAACTGGCAGGAGCCATATGGTTGTCGCTTTATTGTATGGAATACAAACGCCCTATAATTGCTTTACTTTATCACTAAGCGGTAGCGATAGTCGTAGAAGCAATAGATGGCGTAACGACAACGATGCTACGATGGAGATCAAGGTGTCGCGCCGGTGACAATGGTGATCACGACGGTGCTTCAGAGATGGAGATCACAAGCACAAGATGATGATGGCCATATCATATCACTTATATTGATTGCATGTGATGTTTATCCTTTATGCATCTTATCTTGCTTTCATTGACGACAGCATTTTAAGATGATCTCTCACTAAAAATTATCAAGAAGTGTTCTCCCTGAGTATCCACCGTTGCGATAGTTCTTCGTGCTGAGACACCACGTGATGATCGGGTGTGATAGGCTCTACGTTCAAATACAACGGGTGCAAAACAGTTACACACGCGGAATACTCAGGTTAAACTTGACGAGCCTAGCATATAACAGATATGGCCTCGGAACACGGAGACCGAAAGGTCGAACGTGAATCATATATTAGATATGATCAACATAGTGATGTTCACCATTGAAACTACTCCATCTCACGTGATGATCGGACATGGTTTAGTTGATTTGGATCACGTGATCACTTAGATGACTAGAGAGATGTCTGTCTAAGTGGGAGTTCTTAAGTAATATGATTAATTGAACTTAAATTTATCATGAACTTAGTACCTGATAGTATTTTGCTTGTCTATGTTTGTTGTAGATAGATGGCTCGTGCTGTTGTTCAGTTGAATTTTAATGCGCTCCTTGAGAAAGCAAAGTTGAAAGATGATGGTAGCAATTACACGGACTGGGTCCGTAACCTGAGGATTATCCTCATTGCTGCACAGAAGAATTACGTCCTGGAAGCACCGCTGGGTGCCAGGCCTGCTGCTGATGCAACTGACAACGTTAAGAACGTCTGCCAGAGCAAAGCTGATGACTACTCGATAGTTCAATGTGCCATGCTTTACGGCTTAGAATCGGGTCTTCAACGATGTTTTGAACGTCATGGAGCATATGAGATGTTCCAGGAGTTGAAGTTAATATTTCAAGCAAATGCCCGGATTGAGAGATATGATGTCGGGGGTTGGGTGCGACGTATGCCAAAGGATGGCTTATCATGGTGGGAGCGAGTAGAACGTCGCCGGTGCCAGGAAACGGGATTAGGCGAAGGCATGCACGCCGGCGAATCTTACCCAGCTTCGGGGGCTCTCCGGGGAGATAACACCCCTACTGCTGCTCTGCAGGGTCTCCGCATGATCACTAAGGCATAGTGACTACAAGGTTGCTCCTAGAGCTGTATTATGGAGGTAGAAGGAGGCAAGGCTAGCCCTCTTCTTCCTATACGATCGGGTCTAAGGCTAATGGCAGCGAACCCTTTGCATGGGTGCCCCGGGGTGTTTATATAGGCCTACCCCCCGGGGATACAATGGTAATCCGGCTGGGCACGGGTCCCAGCCGTCTGTCTCACAGGTCGCCGTCTTCTCCGCCGACTAATGGGGCCCGCCGACTTGCGGGCCCCGCCGGCGAGTTCGGCATTGTAGCCGTGCCTCTGATGGCGCATGCTTGGTCATTGGGTCGTGGCAATACTGCCGCCGTCTATCGGGCGATCACTGTCGTTGCTCCCCATCTTGTCTGGTTAATGGCGGGTGGGACCCGTGAGAGGGGCTGGCCGACTCCGGGGAGCCGACTCCCACGGGGCCGCCTTCGGAGTGTATCCGTCGTCTTCTAGCTCTCACTGACTGGCGAGTCCGCCGCCTCTGAGCCGTATAGGTAGGCCATCGTGGCCACAGTGCGCCGCGCACATTGGCCGAGGTCAGGTCTGGCATGGCTACAGTGCCGAGCCACGCCGGAGATCTCCGGCGGTACGGCACACTGTAGCCACGCCGGCTCCTCGCAAGCAGGAGGTGACGGCCACGCCGTGGTCGCACCCGTAATGAGTGTAGAGTCGTGGGCCGACTCTCCATAGCCGGCTCCTCTGGAAGTCGCCGGCCATGAGTCGGCCCATCTGGGAGTCGCCGGCCATGAGTCGGCCCATCTGGGAGTCGTCATCTGAGACTCGGCTCATCTGGGAGTCGTCATCTGAGACTCGGCTCATCTGGGAGTCGTCATCTGAGACTCGGTTCATCTGGGTGTCGTCATCTGAGACTCGGCTTTCTGGGAGTCGTCATCTGAGACTCGGTTCATCTGGGAGTCATCATCTGAGACTCGACTTTGAGGGGCGCGGCCTGCCCTGATGTCTTGAAAGGTTCTGGGGCTCGGGTCAGCCTACCCGTGGCCCATTACTCCGACATATGAAGTCTCCAATAAGTTCTATAGCTGCAAGATGGAGGAGAATAGTTCTGTTAGTGAACACATACTCAAAATGTCTGGGTATAATAATCACTTGATTCAACTGGGAGTTAATCTTCCTGATGATAATGTCATTGACAGAATTCTTCAATCACTGCCATCAAGCTACAATAGCTTCGTGATGAACTATAATATGCAAGGGATGGACAAGACTATTCCCGAGCTCTTCGCAATGCTAAAAGCCACGGAGGTAGAAATCAAGAAGGAGCATCAAGTGTTGATGGTCAACAAGAGCACCAGTTTCAAGCAAAAGGGCAAAGGGAAGAAGAAGGGGAACTTCAAGAAGAACAGCAAACAAGTTGCTGCTCAAGAGAAGAAACCCAAGTCTGGACCTAAGCCTAAGACTAAGTACTTCTACTGCAAGAAGACTGGACACTGGAAGCGGAACTGCCCCAAGTATTTGGCGGATAAGAAGGATGGCAAAGTAAACAAAGGTATATGTGATATACATGTTATTATGTGTACCTTACTAATACTCGCAGTAGTACCTGGGTATTAGATACTGGTTCTGTTGCTAATATTTGCAACTCGAAACAGGGACTACGGATTAAGCGAAGATTGGCTAAGGACGAGGTGACGATGCACGTGGGAAATGGTTCCAAAGTCGATGTGATCGCAGTCGGCATGCTACCTCTACATCTACCATCGGGATTAGTTTTAGACCTAAATAATTATTATTTGGTGCCAGCGTTGAGCATGAACATTATATCTGGATCTTGTTTGATGCAAGACGGTTATTCATTTAAATCAGAGAATAATGGTTATTCTATTTATATGAGTAATATCTTTTATGGTCATGCACCCTTGAAGAGTGGTCTATTTTTATTGAATCTCGATAGTTGTGATACACATATTCATACTGTTGAAACCAAAAGCTGCAGAGTTGATAATGATAGTGCAACTTATTTGTGGCACTGCCATTTAGGTCATATCGGTATAAAGTGCATGAAGAAACTCCATACTGATGGACTTTTGGAATCACTTGATTATGAATCACTTGGTACTTGCGAACCGTGCCTCATGGGCAAGATGACTAAAACGCCGTTCTCTAGAACTATGGAGCGAGCAACTGATTTGTTGGAAATCATACATACTGATGTTTGTGGTCCAATGAATATTGAGGCTCGCGGCGGGTATCATTATTTTCTCACCTTCACAGATGATTTGAGCAGATATGGGTATATCTACTTAATGGAACACAAGTCTAAAACATTTGATAAGTTCAAAGAATTTCAGAGTGAAGTGGAAAATCATCGTAATAAGAAAATAAAATTTCTACGATCTGATCGTGGAGGAGAATATTTGAGTTACGAGTTTGGTTTACATTTGAAACAATGCGGAATAGTTTCGCAACTCACGCCACCCGGAACACCACAACGAAATGGTGTGTCTGAATGTCATAATCGTACTTTACTAGATATGGTGCGATCTATGATGTCTCTTACTGATTTACCGCTATCGTTTTGGGGTTATGCTTTAGAGACGGCCACATTCACGTTAAATAGGGCACCATCAAAATCCGTTAAGACGACACCTCATGAACAATGGTTTGGCAAGAAACCAACGTTGTCGTTTCTTAAAGTTTGGGGCTGCGATGCTTATGTGAAGAAACTTCAACCAGATAAGCTCGAACCCAAATGGGAGAAATGTGTCTTCATAGGATACCCAAAAGAGACTGTTGGGTACACCTTCTATCACAGATCTGAGGGCAAGATTTTCGTTGCTAAATTCGGATCCTTTCTAGAGAAGGAGTTTCTCTCGAAAGAAGTGAGTGGAAGGAAAGTAGAAGTTGATGAGGTAACTGTACCTGCTCCCTTATTGGAAAGTAGTCCATCACAAGAACCGGTTCCTGTGACAACTACACCAATTAGTGAGGAAGCTAATGATATTGATCATGAAACTTTAGATCAAGTTTCTACTGAACCTCGTAGGTCTACCAGAGTAAGATCCGCACCAGAGTGGTATGGTAATCCTATTCTGGAAGTCATGTTACTTGACCATGGCGAACCTACGAACTATGAGGAAGAGATGATGACCCCAGATTCCGCAAAATGGCTAGAAGCCATGAAATCTGAGATGGGATCCATGCATGAGAACAAAGTATGGACTTTGGTTGACTTGCCCGACGATCGGCAAGCCATTGAGAATAAATGGATCTTTAAGAAGAAGACTGTCGCAGATGGTAATGTAACTGTCTATAAAGCTCGACTTGTTGCGAAAGGTTTTCGACAAGTTCAAGGGGTTGACTACGATGAGACTTTCTCACCCGTAGCGATGCTTAAGTCTGTCCGAATCATGTTAGCAATTGCTGCATTTTATGATTATGAAATTTGGCAAATGGATGTCAAAACTGCATTCTTGAATGGATTTCTGGAAGAACAGTTGTATATGATGCAACCAGAAGGTTTTGTCGATCCAAAAGGTGCTAACAAAGTGTGCAATCTCCAGCGATCCATTTATGGACTGGTGCAAGCATCTCGGAGTTGGAATAAATGCTTTGATAGTGTGATCAAAGCATATGGTTTTATACAGACTTTTTGGAGAAGCCTGTATTTACAAGAAAGTGAGTGGATGCTCCGTAGCATTTCTGATATTATATGTAGATGACATATTATTAATTGGAAATGATATAGAATTTCTGGATAGCATAAAGGGATACTTGAATAAAAGTTTTTCTATGAAAGACCTCGGTGAAGCTTCTTACATATTGGGCATCGAGATTTATAGAGATAGATCAAGACGCTTAATTGGACTTTCACCAAGCACATACCTTGATAAAGTTTTGAAAAAGTTCAAAATGGATCAGGCAAAGAAAGGGTTCTTGCCTGTATTACAAGGTGTGAAGTTGAGTCGGACTCAATGCCCAACCACAGTAGAAGATAGAGAGAAAATGAAAAATATTCCCTATGCTTCAGCCATAGGCTCTATCATGTATGCAATGCTGTGTACCAGACCTGACGTATGCTTAGCAATAAGCTTGGCGGGAAGGTACCTAAGTAATCCAGGAGTGGATCACTGGACAGCGGTCAAGAACATCCTGAAATACCTGAAAAGGACTAAGGATATGTTTCTCGTATATGGAGGTGACAAAGAGCTAGTCGTAAATGGTTACGTCGATGCAAGCTTTGACACTGATCCGGACGATTCTAAATCGCAAACCGGATACGTGTTTTTTTTAAACGGTGGAGCTGTAAGTTGGTGCAGTTCTAAACAAAGCGTCGTGGCAGGATCTACATGTGAAGCAGAGTACATAGCTGCTTCAGAGCAGCAAATGAAGGAGTCTGGATGAAAGAGTTCATTTCCGATCTAGGTGTCATACCTAGTGCATCGGGACCAATGAAGATCTTCTGTGACAATACTGGTGCAATTGCCTTGGCGAAGGAATCCAGATTTCACAAAAGGACCAAGCACATCAAGAGACGCTTCAATTCCATCCGGGACCAAGTCCAGGTGGGAGACATAGAGATTTGCAAGATACATA
>NC_041387.1:666384257-666392631 GCF_002162155.2 Triticum dicoccoides | reverse complement strand
GACCCGTTGACTAAGCCTCTTCCACGAGCAAAACATGATCAGCACCAAGACTCCATGGGTGTTAGAATCATTACTGTGTAATCTAGATTATTGACTCTAGTGCAAGTGGGAGACTGAAGGAAATATGCCCTAGAGGCAATAATAAAGTTATTATTTATTTCCTCATATCATGATAAATGTTTATTATTCATGCTAGAATTGTCTTAACCGGAAACATGATACATGTGTGAATACATAGACAAACATAAATGTCACTAGTATGCCTCTACTTGACTAGCTCATTAATCAAAGATGGTTACATTTCCTAACCATAGACATGTGTTGTCATTTGATTAACTCGAGCACATCATTTGGAGAATGATGTGATTGACATGACCCATTCCGTTAGCCTAGCACTTGATCGTTTAGAATGTTGCTATTGCTTTCTTCATGACTTATACATGTTCCTGTAACTATGAGATTATGCAACTCCCGTTTACCGGAGGAACACTTTGGGTGCTACCAAACGTCACAACATAACTGGGTGATTATAAAGGAGCTCTACAGGTGTCTCCAAAGGTACATGTTGGGTTGGCGTATTTCGAGATTAGGTTTTGTCACTCCGATTGACGGAGAGGTATCTCTGGGCCCTCTCGGTAATGCACATAACTATAAGCCTTGCAAGCAATGTAGCTAATGAGTTAGTTACGGAATGATGCATTACGTAACGAGTAAAGAGACTTGCCGGTAACGAGATTGAACTAGGTATTAGATACCGATGATCGAATCTTGGGCAAGTAACATGCCAATGACAAAGGGAACAACGTATGTTGTTATGCGGTTTGACCGATAAAGATCTTCGTAGAATATGTGGGAGCCAATATGAGCATCCAGGTTCCGCTATTGGTTATTAACCGAGAATAGGTCTAGGTCATGTCTACATAGTTCTCGAACCCGTAGGGTCCGCACACTTAACGTTACGATGATAGTTTTATTATGAGTTTATATGTTTTGATGTACCGAAGGTTGTTCGGAGTCCCGGATGTGATCCCGGACATGACGAGGAGTCTCGAAATGGTCGAGACATAAAGATTGATATATTGGAAGCCTATATTTGGATATCGTAATCGTTCCGGGAGAAACCAGGATTTTTCCGGAGTACCGGGGGGTTACCGAAACCCCCCCGGGGGTTATTGGGCCTACATGGGCCATGAGGGAGAAGAGGAGGGCCGGCCAGGGCAGGCCGCGCGCCCCCTCCCCCCTAGTCCGAATAGGACAAGGAAGGGGGGCGGCGCCCCCTTTCCTCTTTCCCCTACCCCCTTTCCTTCTCCACCAAGGCAAGAGGGGGGAGTCCTAGTCCCGGTGGGAGTAGGACTCCTCTAGGCGCACCCCTAGGGGGCCAGCCGCACCTCCCCCTCCCTCCTTTATATACGGGGGCAAGAGGGCACCTCTAGACACACAAGTTGATCTTCGTGATCGTTCCTTAGCCGTGTGCGGTGCCCCCCTCCACCATATTCCACCTTGGTCATATCATTGCGGTGCTTAGGCGAAGCCCTGCATCGGTAGAACATCATCATCGTCACCACGCCGTCGTGCTGACGGAACTCATCCCCGACACCCTGCTGGATCGGAGTCCGGGGATCGTCATCGAGCTGCACGTGTGCTGAACTCGGAGGTGTCGTACGTTCGGTGCTTGGATCGGTCGGATCGTGAAGACGTACGACTACATCAACCGCGTTGTCATAACTCTTCCGCTTACGGTCTACGAGGGTACATGGACAACACTCTCCCCTCTCGTTGCTATGCATCACCATGATTTTGCGTGTGCGTAGGAAAATTTTGAAATTACTACGTTCCCCAAAAGTGGCATCCGAGCCAGGTTTTATGCGTTGATGTTATATGTACGAGTAAAACACAAGTGAGTTGTGGGCGATACAAGTCATACTACTTACCAACATATCATTCTTTGGTTCAGCGGTATTGTTGGATGAAGCGGCCCGGACCGACATTACGCGTACGCTTACGCGAGACTGGTTTTACCGTCGTGCTTTGCACACAGGTGACTAGCGGGTGTCTGTTTCTCCAACTTTAGTTGAACCGAGTGTGGCTACGCCCGGTCCTTGCGAAGGTTAAAACATCACTAACTTGACGAACTATCGTTGTGGTTTTGATGCGTAGGTAAGAACGGTTCTTGCTCAGCCCGTAGCAGCCACGTAAAATTTGCAACAACAAAGTAGAGGACGTCTAACTTGTTTTTGCAGGGCATGTTGTGATGTGATATGGTCAAGACGTGATGCTATATTTTATTGTATGAGATGATCATGTTTTGTAAATGAAGTTATCGGCAACTGGCAGGAGCCATATGGTTGTCGCTTTATTGTATGAAATGCAAACGCCCTGTAATTGCTTTACTTTATCACTAAGCGGTAGCGATAGTCGTAGAAGCAATAGATGGCGTAACGACAACGATGCTACGATGGAGATGAAGGTGTCGCTTCGGTACATATGGATCTGAATGTAGCAGACCCGTTGACTAAGCCTCTTCCACGAGCAAAAATGATCAGCACCAAGACTCCATGGGTGTTAGAATCATTACTGTGTAATCTAGATTATTGACTCTAGTGCAAGTCAGAGACTAAAGGAAATATGCCCTAGAGTCAATAATAAAGTTATTATTTATTTCCTCATATCGTGATAAATGTTTATTATTCATGCTAGAATTGTATTAACCGGAAACATCATACATGTGTGAATATATAGACAAACTTAATGTCACTAGTATGCCTCTACTTGACTAGCTCATCAATCAAAGATGGTTGTGTTTCCTAACCATAGACATGTGTTGTCATTTGATTAAAGAGATCACATCATTAGGAGAATGATGTGATTGACTTGACCCATTCCGTTAGCCTAGCACTTGATCGTTTAGTATGTTGCTATTGCTTTCTTCATGACTTATACAAAGTTCCTACAACTATGAGATTAAGCAACTCCTGTTTACCGGAGGAACACTTTGTGTGCTACCAAACGTCACAACGTAACTGGGTGATTATAAAGGAGCTCTACAGGTGTCTCCAAAGATAGATGTTGAGTTGGCGTATTTCGAGATTAGGTTTTGTCACTCTGATTGTCTGAGAGGTATCTCGGGGCCCTCTCGGTAATGTACATCACTATAAGCCTTGCAAGCAATGTGACCAATGAGTTGGTTACGGAATGATGCATTACGTAACGAGTAAAGAGACTTGCCGGTAACGAGATTGAACTAGGTATTGGATACCGACGATCGAATCTCGGGCAAGTAACATACCTATGACAAAGGGAACATCGTATGTTGTTATGCGGTTTGACCGATAAAGATCTTCGTAGAATATGTAAGAGCCAATATGAGCATCCAGGTTCCGCTATTGGTTATTGACCGGAAATAGTTCTAGGTCATGTCTATGAAGGAAATATGCCCTAGAGGCAATAATAAAGTTATTATTTGTTTCCTTATATCATGATAAATGTTTATTATTCATGCTAGAATTGTATTAACCGGAAACATAATACATGTGTGAATACATAGACAAACATAGTGTCACTAGTATGCCTCTACTAGACTAGCTCGTTTATCAAAGATGGTTATGTTTCCTAGCCATGGACAAAAGAGTTGTCATTTGATTAACGGGATCACATCATTAGGAGAATGATGTGATTGACTTGACCCATTCCGTTAGCCTTCGCACTTGATCGTTTAGTATGTTGCTACTGCTTTCTTCATGACTTATACATGTTCCTATGACTATGGGATTATGCAAGTCCCGTTTACCGGAGGAACACTTGTGTGCTACCAAATGTCACAACGTAATTGGGTGATTATAAAGGAGCTCTACAGGTGTCTCCAAAGATAGATGTTGAGTTGGCGTGTTTTGAGATTAGGTTTTGTCACTCTGATTGTCTGAGAGGTATCTCTGGGCCCTCTCGGTAATGCACATCACTATAAGCCTTGCAAGCAATGTGACCAATCAGTTGGTTACGGAATGATGCATTACGTAACGAGTAAAGAGACTTGCCGGTAACGAGATTGAACTAGGTATTGAGATACCGACGATCAAATCTCGGGCAAGTAACATACCGATGACAAAGGGAACAACGTATGTTGTTATGCGGTTTGACCGATAAAGATCTTCGTAGATATGTGGGAGCCAATATGAGCATCTAGGTTCCGCTATTGGTTATTGACTGGAAACGTGTTTCGGTCATGTCTACATTGTTCTCGAACCCATAGGGTCCGCACGCTTAAGGTTTCGATGACAGTTATATTAGGAGTTTATGAGTTTTGATGTACCGAAGGAGTTCGGAGTCCCGGATGAGATCGGGGACATGACGAGGAGTCTCGAACTGGTCGAGACGTAAAGATCGATATATTGGAGGACTATATTCGGAGTTCATAAATGTTCCGAGTGATTCGGGTATTTTTTGGAGTACCGGAGAGCTACGGGAATTCGCCGGGAGTATATGGGCCTTATTGGGCTTTAGGGGAAAGAGAGAGGAGAGGCTGGGCGCCCCCCAAGGCCTAGTCCGAATTGGACTAGGGGGAGGGGCTGCGCCCCCTCCTTCCTTCTCTTCTCTTACCCCTTTCCTTGACTCCTACTCCTACTACTTGGAAGGTGTGAATCCTACTCCCGGTGGGAGTAGGACTCCTCCTTGGCGTGCCCTCTTTGGCCGGCCGTCCCCTCCCCATTGGCTCCTTTATATACGGGGGCAGGGGGCACCTCTAGACACACAAGTTGATCTTCGTGATCGTTCCTTAGCCGTGTGCGGTGCCCCCTCCCACCATATTCCACCTCGATCCTATCGTTGCGGTGCTTAGGCAAAGCCCTGCGTCGGTAGAACATCATCATCGTCACCACGCCGTCGTGCTGACGGAACTCATCCCCGACATCCTGCTGGATCGGAGTCCAGGGATCGTCATCAAGCTGAACATGTGCTGAACTCGGAGGTGCCGTACGTTCGGTGCTTGGATCGATCGGATCGTGAAGACGTACGACTACATCAACCGCGTTGTCATAACGCTTCCGCTTTCGGTCTACGAGGGTACGTGGACACACTCTCCCCTCTCGTTGCTATGCATCACCATGATCTTGCGTGTGCGTAGGAATTTTTTTGAAATTACTACGTTACCCAACAGTGGCATCCGAGGCAGGTTTTATGTGTAGATGTCATATGCATGAGTAGAACACAAGTGAGTTATGCGCGATACAAGTCATACTGCTAACCAGCATGTCATACTTTGGTTCGGCGGTATTGTTGGATGAAGCGGCCCGGACCGACATTACGCGTACGCTTACCCGAGACTGGTTCTACCGACGTGCTTTGCACATAAGTGGCTGGCGGGTGCCTGTTTCTCCAACTTTAGTTGAACCGAATGTGGCTACGTCTGGTCCTTGCGAAGGTTAAAACAACACTAACTTGACGAACTATCGTTGTGGTTTTGATGCGTAGGTAAGAACGGTTCTTGCTCAGCCCGTAGCAGCCATGTAAAATTTGCAACAACAAAGTAGAGGACGTCTAACTTGTTTTTGCAGGGAATTATATGATGTGATATGGTCAAGACGTGATGCTATATTTTATTGTATGAGATGATCATGTTTTGTAACCGAAGTTATCGGCAACTGGAAGGAGCCATATGGTTGTCGCTTTATTGTATGAAATGCAAACGCCCTGTAATTGCTTTACTTTATCTCTAAGCGGCAGCGATAGTCGTAGAAGCAATAGATGGCGTAATGACAACGATGCTACGATGGAGATCAAGGTGTCGCGCCGGTGACGATGGTGATCACGACGGTGCTTCGGAGATGGAGATCACAAGCACAAGCTGATGATGGCCATATCGTATCACTTATATTGATTGCATGTGATCACTAGAAGAAGGGGGCCTATTGTCCCGGTTGGTGAGGGCCTTTAGTCCCAGTTCATGAATCGGGACTAAAGGGTCGGTACTAATGCCCTGACCCCTTTAGTCCCGGTTCAATCCAGAACCGGGACAGAAGGGCCTCCACGTGGCCTGTCCCCTGAGCCCACGCAGGAGGGCCTTTGGTCCCGGTTGGTGGAACCAACCGGGACCAATAGGCATCCACGCGTCAGCGTTTATGTGGCTGTGGTTCTTGTTTTTTTTTGAAAGGGGGGGGGGGTTTGGGGGGTTTTGGGGGGTTAATTTAGGTGTTTCATATATTGTGCTATAGCTAGCTAATTAATAGAGAGAAGTGTCCTCTCTTTTGTCCGTGCTTGGTCGACGCTACGTACCATACATACATACGTATAGAGAGGACTAGCTAGACACGCTAGCTAGCTAGTAAGCAAACAGAAGATCGTCATGAACATATATGAATACAGAGAGAAGTGATATCGACCACCTCTCCTTCTCCGAGAGATTGGTCGAACAAACAAGTTCTCGTATATCTATCCGACACTACCGGCTACATATATACAATAATTATCTTCTACAAATATATAATCTCCTAAAATACGGACGCGTGGTCCACATAGTATTCTCCGTCTTCAGCGATCACGTGGTCAAGAAAGAATGCCGCCAATTCCTCTTGAATTGCTCGCATGCGATCTGGTGCTAGGAGTTCATCCCGCATCCGAAACATCTAATTTTAAGAAGGGGGTCAATACATACACACACACACACACACACACACACACACACATATATATATATATATATATATATATATATATATATATATATATATATATATGAATGAATGAAACTCAACACAAATGATGGTAATAAAATAAAATTGTGAATATTGTTATTTACGCACTTCATATTGTTTGTCGGAGTAGCCCGGCTCACAGGTCGTGTGGCGGATGGACTCGTAAATGTAGTATCCACAGAAATCATTCCCTTGTTCCTGCCACAACCACTTTACAAGAAATAGAGGTCAATCAAACTGATAATTAGCACGCATGCTAAATGGTATTGATGAAACTAGCGCTTGAATCACTAGGAGATGCCTGGAATATGCTACTATATAGTACTTACTTTCGGGTGCCTAAATTGCAGCTTCTTCGATAGTCCCGGAGCTTTTTTGGTGAATTTTCTCCAAGCCCTGCCATACAAAGAAAACAATTAGCGCTTGAATCTTTCTCGACGCTGCTTCTCTAGGGTTTGGGGTGGCCTCGACAACGCTTCAAGGGTTAGGGGGTGGCCTCGAGAACGCTTCAAGCTAGGAGGGGGTAATATCGACCCCCCCCCCCACGTGTTGAAGCTATCGGGAGGGGGTCGGCATTGAACAGTACATCTATGTCCCACAAGTGACGTGGGCATCGACGTGGGCATCGACGCCCACAAGCTATTGGATTTCTTCAATACTTTGACACTATAGGAACCCTCGACCCTGAAACCTTCGACCCTTGACCCCTTAACGACCCTCGACCCTCTACCCTAGTTCCTGACCCTCGACCCCTCGGCGATCCTCGACACCCTCGTTATATCGACAACGACGCAACATACATATACATGGGAAAATAATGTTATCGGGGAGGGGGTATCGGTACCCCCACCCCTCGTGTCAAAGTTTCTTCTTTCTCCTCTATTCCTTTCTTTCTTCTTCTCCTCTTCTTTTCTTCTTATCCCTCGAGAAAGGAAAATAAGGAAAAGGAAGAAAAGAGGAAGAAGGAAGAAGGAAAAAGAAGAAGAAGAAAAAGAAGAAAAAAAAAGAGGAGAAGAAGAAAAGAATAGAGGAGAAGAAGAAAAAATAGAAAAAAAATTCTATTTTTTCTTCTTCTCCTCTATTCTTTTCTTCTTGTCCTCTTCTTTTTCTTCTTTTTTCTTCTTCTTATTTATTTCTCCTCTTCTTCCTATCCCCTCTTCTTCTCCTTTCTTCCTCTTCTTTTTTCCTTTTTCCTCTCATTCTTTTTCTTCTTCTTGTATTGCTTGTTTTTTTTAAATAATGTTCAGATAAAAATCTATGAACATAAAACATATATACACACAGAGAACATATATACATTTTTATAAAATGCAAAAAACAAAAAAAAAATTCTTTGCATATGACCATACATACATTTTTCTTTGCATATGCTTTGCATATAAACATACATACATATAAACATAACATACATACATACAAACATAACATATATATACACAAAGAACATATATACATTTTTATAAAAATGCAAAAAACAAAAAAATCTAAAAAAAAGACATATAAACAGATATACACATATACATATATACTCATACATATACACACATAATCAGGAAAAAAACTATATTTGCAAAAAAAAGGGGGAAGAGGGGGGCGGTGCCGGCCCTGACCAAAGCGGCGCGGGGCGAGGCAGAGGCGACGGAGAGGCAGAGGCGGGGCGGCGACGGCGTCGGGACGGCGCGGCCGGGGTG
>NC_041387.1:666198859-666224953 GCF_002162155.2 Triticum dicoccoides | reverse complement strand
CTTGAGTGACAGAAGCATAAACCCGAGTAAGGGGGTTGTTGCGTATGGGATAAAGGGGACTTGATGCTTTAATGCTATGGTTGGGTTTTACCTTAATGATCTTTAGTAGTTGCGGATGCTTGCTAGAGTTCCAATCATAAGTGCATATGATCCAAGAAGAGAAAGTATGTTAGCTTATGCCTCTCCCTCATATGAAATTGCAATAGTGATTACCGGTCTTGTTAACAATTGCCTAGGATAATTCCACACACCGACCCATCATTATTCCACACTCGCTATTTATAATATTTAGTAATATATTCTAGCTTTATGATAACAACACCTACTTTTATGTTTTGGCTCTCCGATATCATGCAAAGATAACCTCTTCATACCCATAATGTAATTTTATTTCCCGTTTCTAGTTGGAAGCAAACATTTGGTGTACGTAGAGTCGTATAAGTGGCAGATAGGACTTGACAGAATATTGATCTTACCTTTAGCTCCTTGTGGGTTCGACACTCCATACTTATCACTTCCACCATTGGGAATTGCTACGATGATTCCCTCCACTTGGGGATTATCAAGTGCGACGACAGTACTGCAGTAGCGGTACTACCGCCCGACCGGGGCTGTACTACCGCCTATAGGCGGTACTGCTGCAAACACTGCCACCTTACTACCGCTGAACCCGACATGAAAAACAGAACCCCCAGAATAAGCAGCAGTAGAAGCCACAGAACTGGACAGCTGAAGTACCGCTTACAAGCAGTACTACCGCCAGACTAGGATGGTACTACTGCTTACAAGCGGTACTACCGCAGTAGCGCAACAAGCAAGCCCCAAGCAAAGCAGATGCTACAAGAAATCCAGAACTCCCAAAACTTCTGCATATGAGCTCCGAATTGAGCAAACTCAAGCTTGCTGGATAGAAGATGACAAGAACTATCCATCAGCAAAGAACCGACATAATCTCCAACATCGAAAACGTCATAGAAGATGCATGTTAACTCTGTTTTTGATGAACTCGAGCTTGTCAAGAAGATGACCAGAAGCTCCAAATCTCACAAGGAGAAGAATCAAACAAGAACCAAGAAAGATGATGCAAGGATGCAATGGTTTGAGCTCTCTATGAATGATACGATCAAGCTACTGACTTGAGAGCCCCCATAGATAGTATGGCAATCGATCCTATAACCCGGTCTCCGAACTACCACCATGAGACTGGTAAAATAGAAAACCTATCAAGGACAAACCTTTGTCTTGCACATAGTCCACTTGAGCTAGAAGATGACTATCTTGACTTCCTCAAGTTGGACCACCTTTCTTGATTGCGTTGGCTTGATGAAGACTAGATGATTGCTCCCCCATACTCCACTATGGGTGAGCCATTCTTTGCCACATCTTCACAATTCCATTGACACCAAAATAGATGGCAAGCTTCAAGGATGATCTCCTCATGATGCTCCACTTGAACTTGCACACGGAAATCTTGATGATGATCACCACTTGATGTCATCCTCCATGGGTTGTATGGGATCTTCCTGTTGATGGAAACCCATGGAAACATACCTAACCCCACATGTAACTCTCACATAGACTATGGGTTAGTACACAAAGCGTAATGGACAATACTTACCATACCATGGGATCACTTGATCCCTCTCGGTACATCTTCTATGCTTTGTGTGTTGATCAACTTGAATCACTCTTGTACTTAGTCTTGATCAACCTTGAATCTTTCCAACTCTCTTCATTAGGATGATGTCTTGAAGGTAAACATGAATGTTCACACAATCTTCTTCTTCAAGACATGCTTGCAATAGCCTCAACTCTCACATGTCCAACCCAATTTTTGGATAATTCCTTGAAAAGCACCTTGGCCAACAAATAAACTCCTTGAAACCAACACATAGTCTTCAATAAATTCCTATGGACAAATGCTTCAAATATAACTCAAGGAAACCATTAGTCCATAGAGAATGTAATCAATTACTAAAACCAAACATGGGGGCACCGCATGTTCTTTCACAGGGTCTATATTCTTCACATAGGGAACATTAGTGTTCGCTTGTCTTTTTTTGAATCATGTCCATGCATCAAAACAATATAAAAATCTACTGTCATTGTAGTACAGGTATCAACGTATATGATAGAGACAAACTTGACACTCGATGAACAATTATCAGTCAATGAAATGCAATCTAGTGTCAAATATATCTCGATCACACATGCCAGAATTGATAGACCTACACAACAACAACCAAGCTTGCCACCATCTGCTGGCGTAGCTATTTAAGCCGGGTGGGACTAAAATTTGGTTGCACCGATGAGATATGGAGGAGCTTCGGTCGCTGCAGGTGGGACCGCTACGACCTGCAGCAGGGTCGGCGGGCGTTCCCGGGCACCCCCATATCCACCTCATATTTGGATTGAATATGAGGGGTGCCAGCCAGCCCGAGCGTTTAAGGCGTCTGTCTGGGTCAAAAAATTGTGACCGGGCAGTGACTGGGCGGCCCGACTGGACATATGAGGCGGATTTAAGAGGTCCAGTTGTAGATGCTCTAACATCATCACATATAGGGTGCAAGAAAATCAGTAGCCTTCTTCGGTAGAGCAACTGCAGGTGCCACTGAAACAACATATTTTTTTTCATATGTAGCATGTAGAGCAACCTGAGATTTTGTCCATGTTTGTCATGGCGTGAGGAAGTGGAGCTTTAATCGGGTATTGCTCCCCTATATATTCCCGTTTCTGTGCGCTGACTGATAACTTTGGAGATGGACTGCTTTTCTGTGCACAATTTTCTCTCCACTAATGGTCTTGGCAGGTCCCTCTAAGTTGATTTGTAGAAGAGGTGCTTGGAGTTGAGAATTTGTTGTGGAAATCCAAGGTGCTCCATGATATCCATGCATATTTTTTCACTTTAGCTCTATGTAAGTTGCCTGAAAATTGTATTTGGGGCAGCCGATTTTTCTGACCATTGATTGTTGCTTCAAGATCTGTTTTTCTGTTGTGTGCTGTTTCCGACTTGTGCTGGGAATTCGACTGACCTTTGTTTTGGGCCAGTCAATCCTTAACAGGAGTCCACCAGCCCATCTGATGACCCAGCCTTCCCATATCTTCTGTTTTTTGCCTATTTCCCCCTTGTTTTTATGCTTTTTTCTTTTGCATTTTTTTGTTTTAAAATATCTTTTGTCGGTATTTTCTGGATCTTGATGAGTCCAATTGTGTACACATAAATTCTATACAACATATGCAAAAAATGATACTATTATATGCTTATTCTTTGCAAATTATGAAAGGTGCAATTTTTGTGCAAACTTCTTGTAAGTTCAAAAAACTTTTTCTTTCTTGTTTAATGGTAATATCGGTGCCACTATTTAATTATTTGTTAGAAATTTATTTTTATATTTATTTCATTTTCTTTCCCCGTTAAGGGTAACACCAATGCCTCTAATGCATTGCTTCTTAGGATACATCTTTTTTTGCCGTAATTCCACTATTATATGTATATTCTTGCATATTATCAAAAGTTTAATTTTTGGGTGTATTGTGTGGAATTTATTTCTTTATGTGTTATAATTTTATTACCTTTCTTTTTTTTAAAGGGTAAATACCAATGCCAATAATTCATTCTTTCTTAGGATATTTCATCATTTTGATTTTTAATGGTTTTTATTTAAATTCATTTTTCTTAAAAAATAATACCAAAACCACTAATCCATTTTTTCTTACAAAAATTCAGTATTTCGAATTTTTTTATTTTTGTTTCATTCCCTTTCTTTTTAAGGGTAATACCAATGGCGACAATTCATCCCTTCTTATAAATATGCTTTATCAAAATTATTATATGCTGATTGTTGCACATTAAAAAAGCACAATTTTTTAGTATATTGTGTGCAAATTTTACTTTTTAAATTTATTTTTTCTTTGTTTTGGTTTTTATTTCATTTTTATTTCTTCTTATATGGGTAATATCAAAAGCACTAATTCATTGTTTCTTATGAAACTTCATTATTTTGATTTAGTTTTAGTTTTATTTCAGTTTCTTTCTTCTGCTAATGCCACTAATTCCTTCCTTCTTATGTATCTGTTTTTGTGAAAAAATGACTATTATTTGTTTATTCTAGCATATTGTAAAAAGGTGCATTTTTGTGTATATAGTGTGCATGTTTTTTCATTTTTTGTTTTATATATTTTATTGTTTTCTTTCTTCTTAAAGGGTAATACCAATTTGACAATTTATTCTTTCTGAGTTCATTATTTTGATATTATTTTGGTTTTGATTTCATTTTGCTTTCTTCTTACAGTGTAATAATTCCACCGGCACTGATTCATTCTTTCTTAGAAAACATCATTAATTTGTTTTTTTAGTTTTTCTTTCATTTCGTTTCTTCTTTAGGGGTAATACTAATGCCATTAATTCATTCCATATTCGGAAATTTGTTTTGTGAAAAACTGACTATTATATGCTTATACTTGCATATTATATAAAGTGCAATTTCGTGTAAATTGTGTGCAAGTTTTTTCATTATTTGTTTTAGATTTTGTTTTCATCTTCTTCCTTCATAAAGTGTAATATCAATGTTACTAATTCATTTCCTCTTATAAGACTTGATTATTTTTATTTTCTTTCTTCTTTAATGTTAACATCAATGCCACTAATTCACCCCTTCTTAGAAAACTTAATTATTCTGAGTTTGAGAAGTAAGTGTTAGGAAACGTAGCATGAAATTTTAAAAAAAATCGTACGCTCACACAAGATCTATCTAGGAGATGCATAGCAACGAGAGAGGGAGAGTGAGTCCATGTACCCTTGTAGACCGAAAGCGGAAGCGTTATGTTAACGAGGTTGTTGTAGTCAAACGTCTTCACGATCCAACTGATCCAAGTACCGAATGTACGGCACCTCCGTGTTCAGCACACGTTCAGCTCGATGACGTCCCTCGAACCCTTAATCCAGTAGAGGGTCGAGGGAGAGTTCCATCAGCATGACGGCGTGGTGACGGTGTTGGTGATGTGACCCGCGCAGGGCTTCGCCTAAGCACTACGACGCTATGACTGGAGGCGTAAGCTATGGAGAGGGGCACCGCACACGGCTAAGAGAACAATTGATGTGCCTTTGGGGTGCCCCTTCCCCACGTATATAAAGGAGGGGGGAGAGAGGCCGACAGCCAGGAGGGGCGCGCCATGGGGGGAGTACTACTTGGAATCCTAGTCCAACTAGGATTCACCCTCCCTTTTCCTTTCTTCCACCGGAGGGAAAAGGAAAGAGAGGGAGAGGGAAAGGGAAGGGGGGTGCCACCCCCTCCGATGTCTACTATGCAACTTTATTCTTCTAGACACGTGTTGGGCCTCCAAGCGTAGAGTTTTGTAGGACATTAGCAATTTTTCCTCAAGTGGATGACCTAACGTTTATCAATCCGTGAGAGGTGTAGGATGAAGATGGTCTCTCTCAAACGACCCTGCACCCAAATACAAGAAATCTCTTGTGTCCCAAACACACCCAATACAATGGCAAATTGTATAGGTGCACTAGTTTGGCAAAGAGATGGAGATAGAAGTGTAATATGGATGGTATAAATATATTTTTATAATCTGAGTAAATAAAAACAACAAGGTAGCAAATAGTAAACGGGCACAAAAACGGTATTTCAATGCTTGAAAATGAGGCCTAGGGTCCGTTCTTTCACTAGTGCAATCTCTCAACAATGCTAATATAACTGGATCATATAACCACCCCTCAAAGTGCGATGAAGAATCACCCCAAAGTTCCTATCTAGGGGAGAATATAAGAATAAATTGTTTGTAGGGTACGAAACCACCTCAAAGCTATTCTTTCCGTTCGATCTATTCAAGAGTTCGTACTAAAATAACACAAAGCTATTCTTTCCGTTTAATCTATCCTAGAGTTCATACTAAAATAACACCAAAGCAAATTCATATTCATAATACTCAATCCAACACAAAGAACTTCAAAGAGTGCCCCAAGATTTCTACCGGAGAAACAAAGACAAGAACATGCATCAACCCCGGCCCTATGCATAGATTACCCCAATGTCACCTCGGGAATCCGCGAGTTGAGTGCCAAAACATATATCAAGTGAATCAATATGATAGTCTTCTATGATTAAGTAAGAGCTCCACATACTCAACCATCTTATAGTCTTCTATGATTGCTAACACTCACCGCATACACATGAGCAAAACGTTTCAACCGGACACATAGAAAGATGGGGGCTTATACTTTCGTCTCCCAATGTATTCACCTCAAGGGTGATTTCAACAATAATAACTCATGCTACCCATATCCAACTGGATATATGTGCCTAGATCTTCCCTCACCACATGATGCTTGCCAAAGGAGAAAAATAAAAAGGAATAGAGGGAAAGACTTTGACTCTTTGAATAAAAGTAAATACTGAAAAGTAAAAGATAGGCCCTTC
The DNA here is from genome assembly GCF_002162155.2 of Triticum dicoccoides. Lineage (NCBI taxonomy): Eukaryota > Viridiplantae > Streptophyta > Magnoliopsida > Poales > Poaceae > Triticum > Triticum dicoccoides. The sequence continues at coordinate 666,218,525 of NC_041387.1, read as the reverse complement.
GTAGAGGGACGCAGAGGTTCCCATGCGCTTTTTGTTTGTATTCTCAATCCCTTAGCGCAAAAGAACGTCACGTTATATAGCCCTTATGATAGAAACATTTATTATGCAGTCTCTCGCTTTTATTCTTTGCCATCACAAGTTCGTACAACGCTCAATTTTCTATTACACTAAATGATCTAACACTTTTAGAAGCAATTTTTATTGCCTTTATTGCACCGATGACAACTTACTTGAAGGATCTTACTCAATCCTTCGGTAGGTATGGTGGACTCTTGAAAATAAGATTTGGGTTTGAGGGTTTTTGGATGCACAAGTAGTATCTCTACTTGGTGCAAAAAATTTGGCCAACAAAGATGGAGAGCAAGCACCACATGTTGAAGGATCTATGACAATATAACTTCTATGTGAATATGAACAAACATAAATCATTACGTTGTCTTCCTTGTCCAACGTCAACAATTTTTACATATAATATTTTGATGGGGGCTCACAATCACAAAAGATTTCCAAGATAGTGTATTTGCATGTGAAGGTTTTCTTCCTTATACTAATTATTCGTGAATTTCTTGTATGACCAATATTGTGATTGTCAAGCCTCAAAAGATTTCACTTTCTAAACCCAATGTGAAGCTACCACTAGGCATGAGATGATTTCAACTTCATGACATTAAATTTATTCAACAATTTTTTCATAGGATATAAGTGAAGCACAAGAGTGAATCCATAGAAAAGAGCTTCGTTGACGGGATGTGAATGCCGCTTACCTAGCCTCCCTACCGGGGCATCCCAAAGCTTAGATGCTTGAGACTTCTTGAAATATAAATTTGGGATGCCTTGGGCATCCCCAAGCTTGAGCTTTTGTGTCTCCTTAATTCCTTCCATATCACGGTTTATCTAATACTGAAAACTTCATCCACACAAAACTCAACAAGAACTCGTGAGATAAGTTAGTATAAACCAATGTGAAAACCATATCATTCTCTACTGTAGCAAATCACTAAAATTATTATTCAGCATTGCATAATAAATTCCTCTGCATATCTAATACTCCTATCCTCAAATAGAATCATTAAACAAGCAAACATATGCAAACACTGCAAACATAACAACAATCTGCCAAAACAGTACAGTCTGTAAAGAATCCAAGAGTATCAATACTTATTCAACTCCAAACATTATGAAATTCTACCACACTGTAGAAAATTTATCAGAGCTTATTATGCAAAAAGTTAAACATTTTATCACATTCTGACTTTCCTTGGGAAATTTTGCAATATTAATAAACTTTCTGTTTTGAAACAACAACATGTAGACTTGCAAAATAAGCATTGCAAAGGCTATACTTGACATTTTTATTGAAGTAAAAGATGCAAAACATTATTCTAAATAACATCAAGAAAATCCTAACAAAATAAATTGACGCTCCAAGCAAAACACATATCATGTGACGAATGAAAACATAGCTCCAAGTGAGGTTATCGATAATGTTGAAGACGAAAGAGGGGATGCCTTCCGGGGCTTCCCCAAGCTTAGTTGCTTGGATATTCCTTGAATATTTCCTTGGGGGTGCCTTGGGCATCCCCAAACTTAGGGTATTGTCACCCCTTATTCTCCTCATCTCGACATCTCACCCAAAACTTGAAAACTTCAATCACACAAAACTTAACGGAACTTTGTGAGATAGGTTAGTATGATAAAGATCAAACCATTCCACTTTGGTACTGTCAAAGACAAGATTCATAATTGTTCCCACCCAATGCCTACTATACCTCATAATTTCTTCAATTTGTATTGAGTAATATAAGCCATAGAAACTAGGAAACAAGCAAACTATGCATTGAAAACATAATCTGTCAAAAACAGAACAGTCTGAAGTAATCTGTACTCAAACTATACTTATGCTACTCCAAAAATTATGAAACTTTAGGACCACGTGAGAAATTTGTATATTAATCTTCTGCAAAAAGAATCAACTTAAAAGCACTCCTCTGTTAAAAATTAGAATTATTTTTGTGAGGGCAAAAGTTTCTGTTTTTCAGCAAGATCAAATCAACTATCACCCAACATGATCCCAAGGATTTACTTGGCACTTTATTGAAACAAAAGAAATAAAAAATGATTACTACAGTAGCATAATCATGTGAACACATGAAAACAGTAGGTAAAAGTGCTGGGTTGTCTCCCAACAAGCGCTTTTCTTTAATGCCTTTTAGCTAGGCATGATGATTTCCATGATGCTTGCATAAAAGATAAAAATTGAAACACAAAAAGAGCATCATGAAGCATATTACTAGAACATTTAAGCCTAGCCCACTTCCTATGCATAGGGATTTTGTGAGCAAAAAACTTATGGGAACAAGAATCAACTAGCATAGGAAGGAAAAACAAGCATAACTTCAAAACTTTCAGCACATAGAGAGGAAACTTGATATCATTGCAATTCCTACAATCATAAGTTCCTCCCTCATAATAATTTCAGTAGCATCATGAAGAAATTCAACAATATAACCATCACATAATGCACTCTTTTCATGATGCATAATCATAGATATTTTGTTACTCTCCACATAAGCAAATTTATTCTCATCAATAGTAGTGGGAGCAAACTCAACAAAATAACTATCATCGAATTGAAAATTAAAATCACGATGACAAGTTTCATGGTTATCATTATTCTTTATAGCATACATGTCATCACCATAATCATCATAGATAGGAACTTTTTTGTCATAATCAATTGAAGCCTCATAAAAAATGGTGGATTCATCACTAAATAAGTCATGACCTCTCCAAATCCACTTTCATCATTATAATCATCATAAATAAGAGGCATGAAATCATTATAACAAATTTGCACATCAAGTCTTGCGGGACTAAAAGTATCATCTTCATCAAACATAGCATCCCCAAGCTTATGGCTTTGCATATCATTAGCACCATGGATATTCAAAGAATTCATACTAGCAACATTGCAATCATGCTCATCATTCATGGATTCTATGCCAAACATTTTGTAGCATTCTTCTTCTAATAATTGAGCACAAATTACCTTTCCATCATTTTGATGAAATATATTATAAAGATGAATAATATGATGCAACCTCAATTTCATTTTTTATGTATTTTTCTTTTATAAACCAAACTAGTGATAAAACAAGAAACTAAAAGATTCAATTGCAAGATCTGAATATCTATCTTCAAGCACTCACCTCCCCGGCAACGGCGCCAGAAAAGAGCTTGATGTCTACTACACAAGTTTATTCTTGTAGACACGTGTTGGGCCTCCAAGCGCAGAGTTTTGTAGGACGGTAGCAATTTTCCCTCAAGTGGATGACCTAAGATTTATAATCCATGCGAGGTGTAGGATGAAGATGGTCTCTCTCAAATGACCCTGCAACCAAAGACAAGAAATCTCTTGTGTCCCCAACACACCCAATACAATGGAAAATTGTATAGGTGCACTAGTTCAGCGAAGAGATGGAGATAAAAGTGTAATATGGATGGTTGAAATATATTTTCAAAATTTGAATGAATAAAAACAGCAAGTTAGAAAATAGTAAACGGGCACAAAACGGTATTGCAATGATTGAAAATGAGGCCTAGGGTCCGTACTTTCACTAGTGCAATCTCTCAACAATGCTAATATAACTGGATCATATAACCACCCCTCAAAGTGCGATGAAGAATCACTCCAAAGTTCCTATCTAGCGAAGAACATAAGAATAAATTGTTTGTAGGGTACGAAACCAGCTCAAAGCTATTCTTTCCGTTCGATCTATTCAATAGTTCGTACTAAAATAACACAAAGCTATTCTTTCCGTTCGTCTATACTAGAGTTCGTACTAAAATAACACCAAAGCACATTGATATTCATAATACTCAATCCAACACAAAGAACTTCAAAGAGTGCCCCAAGATTTCTACCGGAGAATCAAAGACAAGAACGTGCATCAACCCCTATGCATAGATTACCCCAATGTCACCTCGGGAATCCGCAAGTTGAGTGCCAAAACATACATCAAGTGAATCAATACGATACCCCATTGATGTCGCTTGAAGCTACGTCGGTATTTCCCCAAAGAGGAAGGGATGATGCAGCACAGCGGTGGTAGGTATTTCACTTAGATAGGAAACCAAGGTTATCGAACCAGTAGGAGAACCAAGAAATCAAAATGTAAATAGCCCCTTGATACGTCTCCAACGTATCTATAATTTTTTATTGTTCCATGCTATTCTATTACCCCTTTAGGATGTTTATGGGCTTTATTTTACACATTATTATCATTTTTGGGACTAACCTATTAACCGGAGGCCCAACCCGTATTGCTGTTTTTTTACCTATTTCAGTATTGCGAAGAAAAGGAATATCAAACGGAGTCCAAACGGAATGAAACCTTCGGAAGCGTGATTTTTGGAACGAACGTGATCCAGGGGACTTGGAGTGCAAGTCAAGAAGCAGCCGAGGCGGCCACGAGAGGGTAGGGCGCGCCCCCCTGTTTCATGGGCCCCTCGGGCGGCCACCGACGTACTTCTTCCTCCTATATAAGCCTACATACCTCGAAAAGATCTAGGGAGCACCCGAAACACAATTTCCACCGCCGTAACCTTCTGTATCCGTGAGATCCCATCTTGGAGCCTTCGTCGGTGCTCTACCGGAGGGGGAATCGACCACGGAGGGCTTCTACATCAACACCATAGCCCTTCCGATGAGTTGTGAGTAGTTTACCACAGACCTTCGTGTCCATAGTTATTAGCTAGATGGCTTCCTCTCTCTTTTGGATCTCAATACAATGTTCTCCCCCTCTCTTGTGGAGATCTATTCGATGTAAACTCTTTTTGCGTTGTGTTTGTCGAGATCCAATGAATTGTGGGTTTATGATCAAGTTTATCTATGAGAAATATTTGAATCTCCTTTGAATTCTTTTATATATGATTGAGTTATCTTTGCAAGTCTCTTCGAATTATCATTTTGGTTTGGCCTACTAGATTGATCTTTCTTGCCATGGGAGAAGTGCTTAGGTTTGGGTTCAATCTTGCGGTGTCCTTACCCAGTGACCGAAAGAGTTGCAAGGCACGTATTGTATTGTTGCCATTGAGGATAAAAAGATGGTGTTTATATCATATTGCATGAGTTTATCCCTCTACATCATGTCATCTTGCTTAATGCGTTACTATGTTCTTTGTGAACTTAATACTCTAGATGCAGGTAGGAGTCGGTCGATGTGTGGAGTAATAGTAGTAGATGCAGGCAGGAGTCGGTCTACTTGTTGCGGGCGTGATGCCTATATACATGATCATGCCTAGCTAATCTCATAACTATTCGCTTTTCTATCAATTGCTCGACAGTAGATTGTTCACCCACCGTAATATTTATGCTATCTTGAGAGAAGCCTCTAGTGAAACCTATGGCCCCCGGGTCAATCTCTTATCATATTTGCTTCCAATCTACTTTTATTTGCATCTTTACTTTTTGGATCTATATTATAAAATACAAAAAATATATTTATCTTATCATACTATCTCTATTAGATCTCACTTTCGCAAGTGGCCGTGAAGGGACCCCTTTATTGTGTTGGTTGTGAGTTCTTGGTGTGTTTGTCTAGGTGCGTGGGACTTTTGAGGAGCCTCCTACTGGATTGATACCTTGGTTCTCAAAAACTGAGGGAAATACTTATGCTACTATTGCTGCATCACCCTTTCCTCTTCAAGGAAAACCAACGCAAGCTCAAGACGTAGCAAGAAGGATTTCTGGCGATTGCCGGGGAGGTCTTTGCTCAAGTCAAGACATACCAAGTACCCATCACAAACTCATCTCCCTCGCATTTACATTATTTGCCATTTGCCTCTCATTTTCCTCTCCCCCACTTCACCCTTGCCATTTTATTTGCCCTCTCTTTCCCAATCTCCTCCTCTCTTTTTCGCTTGCCTTTTTCTATTTGCTTGTGTGTTGGATTACTTGTTGCCATGGCGCAAGATAATACCAAATTGTGTGATTTCTCCAATACCAATAATAATGATTTCCTTAGTACTCCGATTGCTCCTCTTAATGACGTTGAGTCTTGCGAAATCAATACTGCTTTGCTGAATCTTCTTATGAAAGATCAATTTGCTGGCCTTCCTAGTGAAGATGCCGCTACTCATCTAAACAACTTTGTTGATTTGTGTGATATGCAAAAGAAGAAAGATACGGATAATGATATTGTTAAATTGAAGTTATTTCCGTTTTCACTTAGAGATCATGCTAAAGTTTGGTTTTCGTCTTTGCCTAAAATAGTATTGATTCTTCGAACAAGTGCAAAGATGCTTTTATCTCTAAGTATTTTCCTCCCGCTAAGATTATCACTCTTAGGAACGATATTATAAATTTTAAACAACTTGATCATGAGCATGTTGCCCAATCTTGGGAAAGAATGAAATTGATGGTTCGCAATTGCCCTACTCATTGTTTGAATTTATGGATGATCATACAAAAATTTTATGCCAGTTTGAACTTTGCTTCTAGAAATCTTTTAGATTCGGCCGTGAGAGGCACCTTTATGGAAGTCACGTTAGGAGGTGCTACAAAACTTCTTGATAATATTATGGCAAATTATTCTCAATGGCACATCGAAAGATCTTCTAGTAAAAAAGTGCATGCTATAGAAGAAATCAATGCTTTGAGTGGAAAGATGGATGAACTTATGAAATTGTTTGCTACTAAAAATACTCATCTTTATCCCAATTATATGCCTTTGTCTACTTTGATTGAGAATAATAATGAATCTATGGATGTGAATTTTGTTGGTAGGAATAGTTTTGGAAACAATTTTTATAGAGGAAACTTTAATTCTAGACCGTTCCCTAGTAATTCCTCTAATAATTATTGAAATTCCTACAATAATTCTTATGGTAATTTTAATAAGTTGCCCTCTGATTTTGAGAATAGTGTGAAAGAATTTATGATTTCTCAAAAGAATTTTGATGCCTTGCTTGAAGAAAAATAGCTCAAACTTGATGATTTGGCTAGGAACGTTGATAGACTTTCTCTTGATGTTGATTCTCTTAAACTTAGATCTTCTTCCCCTAAGCATGATATCAATGAGTCTCTCAAAGCAATGAGAATTTCCATGGATGAGTGCAAGGAAAGAACCGCTAGATTGCGTGCTAAGAAAGATTGCCTTGTTAAGGCGTGTTCTTCTAGTTTCCATGAAAATAATTATGAGGATCTTAAAGTTATTGATGTGTCTACTATTAGATCTTTGTTTTGCAATATGAGTCTTGATAATAATGGGACTGAAGATGACTCAACTTTATTTAGAAGGCGTCCCAAAAATTCGGAGTTTTTAGATCTTGATGCTAAATTTGTTAAAAGTGGGATCGGAGAGGTCATGACTTTAAATAGTATTGAACCCACTATCTTGGATTTCAAGGAATTTGATTGTGATAATTGATCTTTAGAAGGTTGTATTTCCTTGTTGCAATCCGTTGTTAATTCTCCTCATGCTTATAGTCAAAATAATGCTTTTACCAAACATATCGTTGATGCCTTGTTGCAATCTTATGACGAAAAACTTAATTTGGAAGTTTCTATACCTAGAAAACTTAATGATGAGTGGGAACCTACTATAAAAATTAGAATTAAAGATCATGAGTGTTTTGCTTTGTGTGATTTGGGTGCTAGTGTTTCCACGATTCCGAAAACTTTAAGTGATATTCTAGGTTTCCATGATCTTGATGATTGCTCTTTAAATTTGCACCTTGCACATTCCACCATTAAAAATCCAATGGGAAGGATCAATGATGTTCTCATTGTTGCAAATAGAAATTTTGTTCCCGTAGATTTTATCATTCTTCATATAGATTGCAATCTTTCTTGCCCTATTATTCTTGGTAGACCTTTCCTTAGAACGATTGGTGCGATTATTGATATGAAGGAAGGGAATATTAGATTCCAGTTTCCATTAAAGAAAGGCATGGAGCACTTTCCAAGAAAGAAAGTCAAATTACCTTATGAATATATCATGCGAGCTATGTATGAATCAAGTTCCAAAGATGGCACTACTTAGATCTATCCTCGCTTTTATGCCTAGCTAGGGGCGTTAAACGATAGCACTAGTTGGGAGGCAACCCATTTTTCTTTATTTTTCTTGTTTTTGTTCCTGTTTAGTAATAAATTTTGCATCTACTTTCTGTTTAGATGTGTTTTTATCTTTTAATTAGTGTTTGTGCCAAGTAGAACCTATAGGACAAACTATGATGATAGTTGATTTGATTCTGCTGAAAAACAGAAACTTTGCGCTCACGAGAAAAAAAATCAATAAATCACAGAAACGTGCTTTTGCATTGTTTCTTTTTGATTCTGATCAATACACAAATTTTCCAGTACGTACTATTTTGGTAGGATTTTTAGAGTTCCAGAAGTTTGCGTTAGATACAGATTGCTACAGACTGTTCTGTTTTTGGCCGATTCTGTTTTTTCGTGTGTTGTTTGCTTATTTTGATGCATCTTTGGCTAGTATGTAAGGGTATGAACCATAGAGAACTTGGAATAAAGTAGGTTTAACACCAAAATAAATAAATAATGAGTTCATTACAGTACCTTATGTGGTGGTTTTGTTTTCTTTCACTAACGAAGCTTATAAGATTTCCTGTTGAGTTTTGTGTTGTGAAGTTTTCAAGTTTTGGGTAAAGCTTTGATGGATTATGGAATAAGGAGTGGCAAGAGCCTAAGCTTGAGGATGCCCATGGCACCCCAAGATATTCTAGGATAGCCAAAAGCCTAATCTTGGGGATGCCCCGGGAAGGCATCCCCTCTTTTGTCTTCGTTCATTGGTAACTTTACTTAGAGCTATATTTTTATTCGCCACATGATATGTGTTTTGCTTGGAGCATCGTGTATTATATTAGTCTTTGCTTTTTAGTTTACCACCATCATCCTTTCTGTACACAACTTTTGGGAGAAGCCTATTTGAGTAGAATTTATTAGAATACTCTGTGTGCTTCACTTATACCTTTTGAGCTTGATAGTTTTTGCTCTAGTGCTTCACTTATATCTTTTAGAGCACGGTGGTGGCTTGATTTTATAGAAATTGCTAGTCTCTCATGCTTCACTTATATTATTTTGAGATTCTTTTAGATCAGAATGGTATTTGCTATGGTTATAAATTGGTCCTGGAATGGTAGACATCCAAGTTGGGTATAATAAAAACTATCATAGGAAGTGAATTGGATGCTATGATCAATTTGATGCTTGATAATTGTTTTGAGATATGGAGGTAGTGATATTAAAGTCATGCTAGTTGGGTGATTATGAATTTAAAGAATGCTTGTTTTGAAGTTAGCAAGTCCCGTAGCATGCACGTATGGTTAAAGTTGTGTAACAAATTTGAAACATGAAGTGTACCTGGCTTGTGCATCCTTATGACTGGCGGCCGGTGACGAGCGATGGTCTTTTCCTACCAATCCATCCCCCTAGGAGCATGCGCGTAGTGCTTGATTTTTGATGACTTCTAAATTTTTGCAATAAGTATATGAGTTCTTTTGACTAATGTTGAGTCCATGGATTATAAGCACTTTTACCTTTCCACCCTTGCTAGCCTCTTCGGTACCGTGCATTGCCCTTTCTCACCTTGAGAGCTAGTGCAAACTTCGCCGATGCATCCAAACCCCGTGATACGATACGCTCTATCACACATAAACCTCCTTATATCTTCCTGAAAACAGCCATCATACCTACCTATTATGGCATTTCCATAGCCATTCCGAGATATATTGCCATGCAACTTTCCACCGTTCCATTTATCATCATCATGACATACTTTACTTTTGTCATATTGCCATTGCATGATCATGTTGTTGACATCGTATTTGTGGCAAAGCCACCATGCATTATTTTTCATACATGTAACTCTTGATTAATTGCACCATCCCGATACACCGCCGGAGGCATTCATATAGAGTCATATCTTGTTCTAGTTTCGAGTTGTAATTCATATGTTGTAATCAATGAAAGTGTGATGATCATCATTATTAGAGCATTGCCCAAAAAGAAAAGAAAAAAAGGCCAAAAAAAAAGAAAAGAAAAAAAAGAAAAAGAAAAAAAAGAAAAAAAGAAAGAAAAAAATAAATAAATAAATAAAAAGGGCAATGTTACTATCGCCTTTTCCACACTTGTGCTTCATAGTAGCACCTTGTTCTTCATGTAGTGAGTCTCATATATTGTGCTTCAAAGTAGCACCATGTTTTTCATATAGTGAGTCTCATAGGTTGTCTTTTTCATACTAGTGGGATTTTTTCATTATAGAACTTGGCTTGTATATTCCTACAATGGGCTTCCTCAAATGCCCTAGGTCTTAGCGAGCAAGCAAGTTGGATCACACCCACTAGTTTTCTTTTGTTGAGCATTCATTTATAGCTCTAGTGCATCTATTGCATGGAAATACCTACTCCTTATGTTGACATCAATTGATGGGCATCTCCATAGCCCGTTGATTATCATCGTCAATGTGATACTTTCTCTTTTTTTGTCTTCTCCACACAATCCCCATCATCATGTTCTATTCCACGCATAGTGCTATATCCATGGCTCACGCTCATGTATTGCGTGAAGGTTGAAAAAGTTTGAGATTATTTAAGTAGGAAACAATTGCTTGGCTTGCCATCAGGGGTATAGAATTTGGGAACATCTTTGTGTGACGGAAATGAAGCATAGCCTAACTATATAATTTTGTAGGGATGAACTTTCTTTTGCCATGTTATTTTGAGATGGCATGCTTGCTTTGATTAGTATGCTTGAAGTATTACTATTTCTTTTATCAATATGAACTTTTATTTTGAATCATTTGGATCTGAACACTCATGCCACAATAAACAAAATTACATTGAGAATTGTGCTAGGTAGCATTCCACATCAAAAATTATGTTTTTATCATTTACCTACTCGAGGACAAGCAGGAATTAAGCTTGGGGATGCTTGATATGTCTCCAACGTATCTATAATTTTTGATTGTTCCATGCTATTATATTACCCCTTTTGGATGTTTATGGGATTTATTTTACACATTATTATCATTTTTTGGACTAACCTGCAGGCCCAACCCGTATTGCTATTTTTTTACCTATTTCAGTATTTCGAAGAAAAGGAATATCAAACGGAATCCAAATGGACTGAAACCTTTGGAAGCGTGATTTTTGGAACGAACGTGATCCAGGGGACTTGGAGTGCAAGTCAAGAAGCAGCCACGAGAGGGTAGGGCGCGCCCCCCTATTGGGCGTGCCCCCTGTCTCGTGGGCCCCTCGAGCGGCCACCGACGTACTTCTTCCTCCTATATAAGCCTAGGTACCCCGAAAACATCCAGGGAGCACCCGCAACACAATTTCCACCACCGTAACCTTCTGTATCCGCGAGATCCCATCTTGGAGCCTTCGTCTGCGCTGTGTCGGAGGGGGAAATGACCACGGAGGGCTTCTACATCAACACCATAGCCCTTCCAATGAGTTGGGAGTAGTTTTCCACAGACCTTCGAGTCCATAGTTATTAGCTAGATGGCTTCTTCTCTCTTTTTGGATCTCAATACAATGTCCTCCCCCTCTCTCGTGGAGATCTATTCGATGTAATCTCTTTTTGCGGTGTGTTTGTCGAGATCAGATGAATTGTGGGTTTATGATCAAGTTTATCTATGAGAAATATTTGAATCTCCTTTGAATTCTTTTATGTATGATTGAGTTATCTTTGCAAGTCTCTTCGAATTATCATTTTGGTTTGGCCTACTAGATTGATCTTTCTTGCCATGGGAGAAGTGCTTAGGTTTGGGTTCAATCTTGCGGTGTCCTTACCCAATGACCGAAAGAGTTGCAAGGCACGTATTGTATTGTTGCCATCGAGGATAAAAAGATGGTGTTTATATCATATTGCATGAGTTTATCCCTCTACATCATGTCATCTTGCTTAATGCGTTACTATGTTCTTTGTGAACTTAATACTCTAGATGCAGGCAGGAGTCGGTCGATGTGTGGAGTAATAGTAGTAGATGCAGGCAGGAGTCGGTCAACTTGTTGCGGGCGTGATGCCTATATACATGATCATGCCTAGATAATCTCATAACTATTCGCTTTTCTATCAATTGCTCGACAGTAATTTGTTCACCCACTATAATACTTATGCTATCTTGAGAGAAGCCTCTAGTGAAACCTATGGCCCCGGGGTCAATCTCTTATCATATTTGCTTCCAATCTACTTTTATTTGCATCTTTACTTTTTGGATCTATATTATAAAATACAAAAAATATATTTATCTTATCATACTATCTCTATCAGATCTCACTTTCGCAAGTGGCCATGAAGGGATTGACAACCCCTTTATTGCGTTGGTTGCGAGTTCTTGGTTTGTTTGTGTAGGTGCGTGGGACTTTTGAGGAGCCTCCTACTGAATTGATACCTTGGTTCTCAAAAACTGAGGGAAATACTTACGCTACTATTGCTGCATCACCCTTTCCTCTTCAAGGAAAACCAACGCAAGCTCAAGACATATCACACCTGCACACATATAACAACACCTCGCAACCCGACGTGTTAAAGGGGTTGTCAATCCCTTTCAGGGTACGGCGCCAGAAATTGCGTGTTGACGGGAGAAAGTTGTAATAGATTGAAAAAATAGATCACAAATAAAATAAAATGCAGCAAAGTATTTTTGTATATTTGGTTTAATAGATCTGAATAAAAAGTGCAAATAAAATAGATACCAAAGCAAATATATGAAAAAGAAGACCTGGGGGCCGTAGGTTTCCCTAGTGGCTTCTCTCGAGAAAGATAGCAAACGGTGGGTGAACAAATTACTGTTGGGCAATTGATAGAACTTTAAATAATTATGATGATATCCAGGCAATGATCATTACATAGGCATCACGTCCAAGATTAGTAGACCGACTCTTGCCTGCATCTAAAACTATTACTCCACACATCGACCGCTATCCAGCATGCATTTAGTGTATTAAGTTCATGGAAAAACGGAGTAAGGCAATAAGAACGATGACATGATGTAGACAAGATACGTTTATCTATGGCGATAGATATAGATCTCATCTTTTTATCCTTAGTAGCAACGATACATACATGTCGGTTCCCTTTCTATCGCTGGGATCAAGCACCGTAAGATCAAACCCACTACCGGGCACCTCTTCCCATTGCAAGATAAATAGATCAAGTTAGCCAAACAAAACCCAAATATCGGAGAAGAAATACGAGGTTATAAGAGATCATGCATATAAGAGATCAAAGAAACTCAAATAACTTTCATGGATATAAAAAGATATGATTGATCATAAACTCAAAGTTCATCAGATCCCAACAAACACACCGCAAAAGAGTTACATCATATGGATCTCCAATAGACCATTATATTGAGAATTCAGCAAGAGAGAGAAAGCCATCTAGCTACTAACTATGGACCAGAAGGTCTACAAAGAACTACTCATGCATCATCGGAGAGGCACCAATGCAAGTGGTGAACCCCTCCGTGATGGTGTATAGATCGGATCTGGTGGTTCTGGATTCTGCGGCGGCTGGATGAATATTTCGTCGACGCTTCTAGGGTTAGGGGATTTTTGGGGTATTTATACAGCAAAGAGGCGGTCCAGGGAGCACCCGAGGTGGGCACAACCCACCAGGGCGCGCCTGGGCCTCCTGGCGCGCAATGGTGGGTTGTCCCCTCCTGGGAACTCCCCCAGGTGCAACCAGGGCCCAACTTCTTCCTTTTGGTCCATAAAAATCATCTTGAAGTTTCGTTGCATTAGGACTCCGTCTGATATTGATTTCCGTCGATGTAAAAAACATGCAGAATACAGCAACTGGCACTTGCCACTATGTCAATAGGTTAGTACCAAAAAATGATATAAAATGACTATAAAATGATTATAAAACATCCAAGATTGATAATAAAATAGCATGGAACAATCAAAAAATATAGATATGTTGGAGACATATCAGCACCCCCAAGCTTAACTCCTACTCGTCCTCGAGTAGGTAAGTGATAAAAACAGAATTTTTGATGTGGAGTGTTGTTCATCATGTCATATCATATTATTTTCTTTATAGGATGGACATTTGGACTTTTATGTGATTCAAAGCAATAGTCTAGTTTTGACATAATAATTTAGATACTCAAGCATATCAACAAGAAACCATGTCTTTCAGAATATCAATGTTAAAATAAGTTATCCCTAGCCCATCATGCTCAACCATTGATCCATTCATGAAACACACTCGAATATTAGCTATACCCAATACTTAAGCAGGATCATATTGCCTCCTAGTTGGTGCTTTTTATAAGAGAAGATGGAGAATCAAAATAAAAATTGCATAAAGTAAAGGAAAGGCCCTTCACAGAGGGAAGTAGGGATTTGTAGTGGTGCCAGAGCTCAAAGCAAAAAAATAGAGATAAAAACATTTTGGGAGGTGTATACATCCACCAACAAAAACAACTCAGAGTTCCGAACACTTTCCATGATAGATATGCCATAGGCGGTTCCCAAACAGAAAATAAAGTTTATTCCTTTTTCCACCATTCTTTCACTTTCCATGGCTAGCTGTATCCACGGTTGCCCTCCATACCAACACTTTCCAAGGAATTTATTATTTTGACAACATAAAGTAAATTCATTTTTGCATTTCGGGACTGGGCATCCCTAAAATCTTTGCCTTACTCTCGTGCAATGACAAGTGAATAAACACTCTTCGTGAGAATAACACATCCAGTATGGAAAATATTAGCCACCCATTACCGTTTCGTGAGTGAAACAAACACACAAAAGAGAAGTTTATTTTGAAAATTAGAGATGGCACATGCAAATTTGCTTAGAACGGCAAAAGAATACCGCATATAGGTAGATATAGTGGACTTGTGTGGCAAAACTGTTTAAAGGATTTTGGATGCACAAGTAAAGGTCATACTTGGTGCAAAATGAAGGCTAGCATAAGATTGAGAAGCGACCAACTAAGAAACAAATAATCTCATAAGCAAGCATTAAGCATAATTAACAACGAATAATGCACCACAAGTAGGATATAATTTTCACTGCATGACTATTGACTTTCGTGCATGTATAGGGAATCACAAACATTAACACCAATATTCTTACTAGAGCACAATTACTCATCCACATAACTCACATATCACATCATCATATCTCAAAACTATTACCAAGAATCAAGTTTATTTTGTCCAATGATCTTCATGAAATCTTTTTTTTACTTTATCCTTCTTGGATATCTATCACTTTGGGACTAATTTTCATGTGTTGCTTTTCACAAGCTCAAACAAATATAAGTGATGATCATGAGCATAACAAATTTTCTTTCTCTCAAAATAATTTAAGTGAAGAAAGAGAGAATTTCTTCAAAATTTTACTAACTCTCAAATAAATCTAAGTGAAGCAAGAGAGAATTTCTTAAAAAATAACAAATCACACCATGCTAAAAAAGATAGAAGTGAAGCACTAGAGCAAGTCCTAGCTCATAAAAGATTTAAGTGAAGCACAGAGAGCAAATCTAACAAGTCATGATATAATTTTGGCTCTCTCAAACAAGTGTTTCCAGCAAGGATTGATGACTTAAAACACAAAATAAAGCAAGCAAAGACTCATATCCTACAAGATGCTCCAAGTAAAACACATATCATGTGACGAATAAAAATATAGCCTCGAGTAAAATACCGATAGTTGTTGGAAGAAAGCGGGGATGCCACTCGGGGGCATCCCCAAGCTTAGTTGGTTGCTCATTTTTGGATAATAGCTTGGGATGCCGGGGCATCCCCAATCTTAGGCTCTTACATCCTTCCTTCATCCATCATAAGAAACCCAAAACTTGAAAACTTCAATCACACAAAACTCAACAAAACTTTTCGTGAGATCTGTTAGTGTAAGAAAAATAAATCACTACTATAAGTGCTGTATCAAACCAATTCATATTTTGTTTTTGTATTATATCTACTGTATTCCAACTTTTCTATGGCAAAAACTCATCAAAGAAAACCATTGAGCCATCAAAATAAGCACACAACACAAAGAAAACAGAATCTGCCAAAAAAGAACTGTCTGTAGTAATCTGACTTTTGCGAATACTTCTGGAACTCCAAAAATTCTTCCAAATTAGGAAGACTAGGGTAATTTGTATATAAATCTTCTTAAAAACGATTCAGAGCTAAATCTCTTTTCTGTGATTTATGAAAATTATTTTCGTGAGCACAAAGTTTCTGTCTTTTTCAGCAAGATCAAACAACTATCACACCCAAGAAGATCCTAAAGGCTTTACTTGGCACAAACACTAATTAAAACACAAAACCACAATCATACCAGTAGCATAATTGTGCAAACGCACAAAAACATAAAGCAAAAGGCAAAAATAAATTTTATTCATTGGGTTGCCTCCCAACAAGCGCTATAGTTTTACTCCCTTAGCTAGGCGTAGGGCAAGGATCTAGGTTTTGTCATCTTTGTCCTTTTGAAAGCAAATAGAAAACTTCCTATCAGTGGCATTCAATCTTCTATTTTGTGAAAACACGTGACCATTGATAGCAGAAGAAAGATTAAGCATGTTATGAAAATTCTTATCTAAACTAGCCTTCATCTCTTTGATTATTTCATTTTAATAAAAGCATAGAAGGGTAGTTGGTTCAACATTTTCTCCCTTGGGGTGCCCAAATATAGTTTTCATCTTTTCATAAGTATCCACGACATCCCCTTCAAGAAAATCGTTTTCAAATATAGAATCCAAAACTTGCTTAAAGGAAGATGGTAAACCAATAGAAAAACTTTTCAGGTATATCTCTATCTGATATTGGGGCGCATAGCTAGCTCGAATTCTCAACAGCCGACCCCAAGCATCTTACAAGGATTCATCAAGCAGATAACGAAAAATTACGGGTTCGTCCTCATCAAAATTGTTAAGATTTTCCTTAACAACCCTGGTAAGTCCTTCCACAGCATCATTATTTATGAGCTTGGAGAGGACGGAGGGGCTATCCAAAGTATTAAAACTTGGTAGGAGTCCCCTAGCCTTTCTAGGATCGGCCATAACAACGGAGAAAAGAACTTAAGTGGACGGAAAAACGGCGAACGAAAAAAGAGAGGCAAATAAAACAACAATTTTTTGTGAAGTGGGGGAGAGGAAAACGAGAGGCAAATGGCAAATAATGTAAATTGCAAGGAGATGAGATTTGTGATTAGGAACCTGATTATGTTGAAGGTTCTCCACGGCAACGGCGCCAGAAATTCCTTTTGATGCCGCTTGAAGCTACGTTGGTATTTCCCCAAAGAGGAAGGGATGATGCAGCACAGCGGTGGTAGGTATTTCCCTCAGATATGAAACCAAGGTTATCGAACCAGTAGGAGAACCAAGCAATCACAATGTAAACAACCCCTGCACACAAATAACAACACCTCGCAACCTGACATGTTAAAGGGGTTGTCAATCCCTTTCGGGGTACGACGCCAGAAATTGCATGTTGACGGGAGAAAGTTGTAATAGATTGAATAAATAGATCACAAATAAAATAAAGTGCAGTAAAGTATTTTTGTATTTTTGGTTTAATAGAACTGAATAAAAAGTGCAAATAAAATAAATCGCAAAGCAAATATATGAAAAATAAGACCCGGGGCCCGTAGGTTTCACTAGTGGCTTCTCTTGAGAAAGATAGCAAACCGTGGGTGGACAAATTACTGTTGGGCAATTGATATCCAGGCAATGATCATTACATAGGCATCACGTCCAAGATTAGTAGACCGACTCCTGCCTGCATCTACTACTATTACTCCACACATCGACCGCTATCCAGCATGCATCTAATGTATTAAGTTCATGAAAAAAATGAAGTAATGCAATAAGAACGATGCATGACATGATGTAGACAAGATATGTTTATCTATGGTGGTAGATATAGATCCCATCTTTTTATCCTTAGTAGCAATGATACATACGTGTCAGTTCCCTTTCTGTCACTGGGATCAAGCACCGTAATATCGAACCCACTACCTTGCACCTCTTCCCATTGCGATAAATAGATCAAGTTGGACAAACAAAACCCAAATATCGGAGAAGAAATACGAGGCTATAAGAGATCATGCATAGAAGATATCAAAGAAACTCAAATAACTTTCATGGATATAAAAAGATATGGCTGATCAACTCAAAGTTCATCAAATCCCAAGAAACACACCGCAAAAGAGTTACATCATATGGATCTCCAAGAGACCATTGTATTGAGAATTCAGCGAGAGAGAGAAAGCCATCTAGCTACTAACTACGGACCCGAAGGTCTACAAAGAACTACTCACGCATCATCGGAGAGGCACCAATGGAAGTGGTGAACCCCTCCGTGATGGTGTCTAGATTGGGTCTGGTGGTTCTGGACTCTGCGGCGGCTAGATGAATATTTCATCGATGCTTCTAGGGTTCTGGGATTTTTGGGGTATTTATAGAGCAAAGAGGCGGTCCGGGGGCACCCGAGGTGGGCACAACCCACCAGGGCGTGCCTGGGCCTCCTGGCGCACCCTGGTGGGTTGTCCCCTCCTCGGGACTCCCCCCAGGTTCAACCAGGGCCCAACTTCTTCCTTTTGGTCCATAAAAAATCATCGTGAAGTTTCATTGCATTTGGACTCTGTCTGATATTGATTTTCTGCGATGTAAAAAACATGAAAAAACAGCAACTGGCACTAGGCACTATGTCAATAGGTTTGTATAAAAAATGATATAAAATGACTATAAAATGATTATAAAACATCCAAGATTGATAATAAAACAACATGGAAATGTCAAAAATTATCGATACGTTGGAGACATATCACCCATTGTCACCACGAGTATTCAATTGCAAGACATATATCAAATCCATCAAAGTATTCAATCCGATAACAACGAAATCTCAAAGGGAAAACTCAATTCATCACAACAAGATAGAGAGGGCAAAACACCATATGATCCGACTATATTAACAAAACCCGCGATACATCAAGATCGTCACATCTCAAGAACACGAGACTGAGAGAGATAAAACACATAGCTACTTGTACAAACCCTCTGCCCCGAGGGTGGACTACTCCCTCCTCATCGTGATGGCCACCGGGATGATGAAGATGGCCACCGATGATGATTCCCCCCTCCGGCAAGGTGCTGGAATGCGGTGTAGATTGGTTTTCGGTAGCTACAGAGCCTTGCGGTGGCGGAACCTCTGATCTAGGTTAACCCCGAGGGTTTTCCAAATTTTTATAGGGTAAAGAGGGGGTGCGGGAGGCCATAGAGGTGGGCACAACCCACCTGGGCGCGCCTGGGCCCCCAGGCGCGCCCTGGTGGGTTGTGCTCCCGTCGAGGCACCCCCCGGGTGTAGCTCTGGCCCATTGGTGGTCTTCTGGTCCATCCAAAATTCACAAAAAGTTTCATGGTGTTTGGATTCCGTTAGATATTGATTTCCTGCGATGTAAAAAACAAGCAAAAAACAACAAATGGCACTAGGCACTGGGTCAATAGGTTAGTCCCAAAAAATGATATAAAGTTGCTATAAAATGATTGTAAAACCTCCAAGAATGGTAATATAACATCATGAATACTTCATAAATTATAGATACGTTGGAGACGTATCACCCTCCTCCTTGTCCTATTCGGACTCCCTAGGAGGGGGGCAGGCAGCCACCCCCCCCC
>NC_041387.1:666157245-666198500 GCF_002162155.2 Triticum dicoccoides | reverse complement strand
TTCCCTCTCTCTCTCTTAGGCCCATGTTGTCCCAATACTTCCCCGAGGGGTTGCGGTAACCCCTCGGTACTCCGGAAAAACACCCGAATCACCCGCAACCATTCCGATGTCCGAATATAACATTCCAATATATGAATCTTTACCTCTCGACCATTTCGAGACTCCTCGTCATGTCTATGATCGCATCCGGGACTCCAAACAAACTTCGGTCATGAAAAAACACAACTCATATTACAAATCGTCATCGAACGTTAATCGTGCGGACCCTACGGGTTCGAGAACTATGTATACATGACTGAGACACATCTCCAGTCAATAACCAATAGCGGAACCTAGATGCTCATAATGGTTCCTACATATTCTACGTCATTCCCTTTCTCATACCTAGTTTAGTCTCATTACCGACAAGTCTCTTTACTCGTTCCGTAATGCATCATCCCGGAACTAACTCATTAGTCACATTGCTTGCAAGGCTTATAGTGATGTGCATTACCGAGAGGGACCAAAGACACCTCTCCGATACATAGAATGAAAAATCCTAATCTTGAACTATGCCAACCCAGCAAACACCTTCGGAGACACCTGTAGAGCATCTTCATAATCCCCCAGTTACGTTGTGATGTTTGATAGCACACAAGGTGATCCTCCGGTATTCGGCAGTTGCGTAATCTCATAGTCAGAGGAATATGTATAAGTCATGAAGAAAGCAATAGCAATAAAACTAAACGATCATAATTCTAAGCTAATGGATGGGTATTGTCCATCACATCATTCTCTAATGATGTGATCCCTTTTATCAAATGACAACACATGTCTATGGTATCGAAACATAACCATCTTTGATCAACGAGCTAGTCAAGTAGAGGCATACTAGGGACACTCCGTTTTGTCCATGTATTCACACATGTACTAAGTTTCTGGTTAATACAATTCTAGCATGAATAATAAACATTTATCATGATATAAGGAGATATAAATAACAACTTTATTATTGCCTCTAGGGCATGTTTAAACTTGATCTAAAGTTTCATGATCATCATCATTAGCTTCCTCACTAATTCGTGTAGGAATCACTTGAACTGATTTCTGTGATGAACTACTTTCCAATTCGGGCGAAGATACAATTACCTCATCAAGTTCTACTTTCCTCCCACTCATTTCTTTTAAGAGAAACTCCTTCTCTAGAAAGGATCCATTCTTGGCAACGAGTATCTTGCCTTCGGATCTGTGATAGAAGGTGTACCCAACAGTTTCCTTTGGGTATTCTATGAAAACGCATTTCTCCGATTTGGGTTCGAGCTTATCAGGTTGAAGCTTTTTCACATAAGCATCATGATGTCTACTACACAACCTTCTTCTTGTAGACGTTGTTGGGCCTGCAAGTGCACAGGTTTGTAGGACAGTAGCAAATTTCCGTCAAGTGGATGACCTAAGGTTTATCAATCCGTAGGAGGCATAGGATGAAGATGGTCTCTCTCAAGAAACCCTGCAACCAAATAACAAAGAGTCTCTTGTGTCCCCAACACACCCAATACAATGGTAAATTGTATAGGTGCACTAGTTCGGCGAAGAGATGAAGATACAAGTGCAATATGGATAGTAGATAAAGGTTTTTGTAATCTGAAATAATAAAAACAGCAAGGTTACAAGCGATAAAAGTGAGCGTAAACGGTATTGCAATGATAGGAAACAAGGCCTAGGGTTCATACTTTCACTAGTGCAAGTTCTCTCAACAATAATAACATAGATAGATCATATAACAAGCCCTCAACATGCAACAA
Source organism: Triticum dicoccoides (assembly GCF_002162155.2). Lineage (NCBI taxonomy): Eukaryota > Viridiplantae > Streptophyta > Magnoliopsida > Poales > Poaceae > Triticum > Triticum dicoccoides. The sequence continues at coordinate 666,196,719 of NC_041387.1, read as the reverse complement.
AGAGTCACTCCAAAGCCACTAATAGCGGAGAACAAACGTAGAGATTATGGTAGGGTACGAAACCACCTCAAAGTTATTCTTTCGGATCGATCTATTAAAGAGTTCGTACTAGAATAACACCTTAAGACACAAATCAACCAAAACCCTAATGTCACCAAGATACTCAATTGCCACCTCAAGTATTCGTGGGCATGATTATACGATATGCATCACACAATCTCAGATTCATCCAACCAACACAAAGTACTTCAAAGAGTGCCCCAAAGTTTCTACCGGAGAGTCAAGAACGTGTGCCAACCCTTATGCATAGGTTCATGGGTGGAACCCGCAAGTTGGTCACCAAAACATACATCAAGTGGCACATGATATCCCATTGTCACCACAGATAAGCATGGCAAGACATACATCAAGTGTTCTCATAAAAGACTCAATCCGATAAGATAACTTCAAAGGGGAAACTCAATTCATCACAAGAGAGTAGAGGGGGAGAAACATCATAAGATCCAACTACAATAGCAAAGCTCGGGATACATCAAGATCGTGCCATAGAGGGAACACGAGATAGAACACGAGAGAGAGAGAGAGAGAGATCAAACACATAGCTACTGGTACATACCCTCAGCCCCGAGGGTGAACTACTCCCTCCTCGTCATGGAGAGCGCCGGGATGATGAAGATGGCCACCGGTGAAGGATCCCCCTCCGGCAGGGTACCGGGAAGGGCTCGCGAGAGGTTTTTGGTGGCTACAAAGGCTTGCGGCAGCAGAACTCCCGATCTATCTTGATATTCGATGTTTTTAGGGTACGGGGGAATATATAGGCGAAAGAAGTCGGTCGGGAAGTGCTGGAGGGGCCCACGAGACAGGGGAGCGCACCCTGTAGGGGGGAGGGTGCGCCCCCCTATCTCCTGGGCTCCTCGAGGATCTTCTGACTTGATCTCCAAGCCTCCAGGATGATAATCTTCCAAAAAATCACGATGCCGAAGGTTTCATTCCGTTTGGACTCCGTTTGATATTCCTTTTCTTCGAAATACTGAAACAGGCAATAAAACAGCAATATGGGCTGGGCCTCCGGTTGATAGGTTAGTCCCAAAAGTAATATAAAATTGTATAATAAAGCCCATAATCATTCAAAATAGATAATAATATAGCATGAATGCTTCATAAATTATAGATACGTTTGAGACGTATCAGCATCCCCAAGCTTAATTCCTACACATCATCAAGTAGGTAAATGATAAAAGAAAGAATTTATGAAGTGAGAATGCTAGAAGTTGCACAAGTTTGATCAATGATAATTTCAATCACCTTTACTAACATCATTATATGTCATAACAGTAGTTCATCTCATAAAACTTTTCACGAACTAGTAACAAGCAATTCACATGTTAAAGCATAGACCATAAACTTTCTTGAAAACTAGCAAACTTCATTTAGTCATGAAACAATTGCAATTCATCTTACTTTCAGGAAGAGTCTATGTCAGAGCTTTGGTTTAGCAAACTTCACATACTCAACTATAATATAGTCTTCTACAATTGCTAACAATCATGCAATACGTGTGGTTATGAAGTTTTAATCAGACACAGAGAAAGATTGGGGCTTATAATATTGCCTCCGAATGTATTCACCTTTGGGTGATGTCAACAATAATAGTTCATGCTAACGTACATCCAATTGGATATATATATCAGGATCACTCTAACACAAAGTGCTTTCCAAAGGATAAAATGAAAAAGGGAAAGGTGAAGATCACCTTGACTCTTGCATAAAGTAAAAGACATAAAGTAAAAGATAGGCCCTTCGCAGAGGGAAGCAGAGGTTGTCATGCGCTTTTAGGGTTGGATACACAAAAACTTAATGCGAAAGAATGTCACTTTATATTGCCCCTTGTATATGGACCTTTATTATGCAGTCCATCGCTTTTATTGCTTCCATAACAAGTTCGTACAAAGCTTATTTTCTCCACACTAATAAGTCATGCATATTTAGAGAGCATTTTTATTGCTTGCACCGATGACAACTTACTTGAAGGATCTTACTCAATCCATAGGTAGATATGGTGGACTCTCATGGCAAAAACTCGGTTTAAGGATATTTGGAAGCACAAGTAGTATCTCTACATGGTGCTAGGAATTTTTGGATAGCATGAGGGGGAAAGGCAAGCTCAACATGTTTGAATGGTCCATGACAATATACTTTAACTGAGATGCAAGAAAACATAACCCATTACATTGTCTTCCTTGTCCAACATCAACTCTTTAGCATGTCATACATAATGAATGCTCACAATTATAAAAGATGTCTATGATAATATGTTTATATGTGAAATCTCCCTTCCTTCAATATTCTTTCATGAATTGTTCAAATGACTAATAAAGTGCTTGCTAACCGTCAATAAATTTACAACCTCTACTTCTTAGATGTGAAGTCATTACACCCCATGGGATAAGAAAATGAGGCATATATAATTTCAGATTTATGACATTCAACTCATTAAACAATTTACTCATAGGATATAAGTGAAGCACACGAGTAAATGAAAAACTACTCCAAAAGATATAAGTGAAGATCAATGAGTAGCTAAATAATTATGCAACTATGCAAAGACTCTCTCTCATTTAAGAATTCAGATCTTGGTATTGTATTTAAGCATCAAGCAAAACAAAATAAAATGACATTGCAAGGATATCACAACTCATGTGAAGAAGCAAAAACTTAGGCTCAACCGATACTAACCGATAGTTGTTGAAGAAGAAAGGTGGGATGCCTAACGGGGCATCCCCAAGCTTAGATGCTTGAGACTTCTTGGAATACTATCTTGGGGTGCCTTGGGAATCCCCAAGCTTGAGCTTTTGTGTCTCCTTAATTCCTCTCATATCATGGTTTCTCTTTTTATCAAAAGCTTCATCCACAACAAACTCAACAAGAACTCGTGAGATAGGTTAGTATAAACAAATGCAAAACCTTATCATTTTATACTGTAAAAAATCACTTAAATTATTATTCAACATTTCATACTAAATGTCTCTGCATATTTAATACTCCTATCATCAAATAGAATCATTAAACAAGCAAACATATGCAAACAATGCAACTAGAACAGCAATCTGCCAAAACAGTACACTCTGTAAAGAATGCAAGAGTATCAATACTTCCCTGACTCCACAAATTATGAACTAAAATTCACATTGTAATAAATTTATCAGATATTAATATGCATAAAGATTCAACGTTGTACCATCCCCTGACGTTTCTAGGGAATTTTTGCAATAGCGGTAAACTTTCTGTTTTCAAACAGCAACATGTATACTAGCAAAATAAGCATGGCAAAGGCTATCCTTGACGTTTTTATTGAAAATAAAGATGCAAAACATTATTCTAACTAACAGCAAGCAAAAACTAACAAAATAAAATGATGCTCCAAGCAAAACACATATCATGTGGCGAATAAAAATATAGCTCCAAGTAAAGTTACCGATGAACGAAGACGAAAGAGGGGATGCCTTCCGGGGCATCCCCAAGCTTAGGCTCTTGGTTGTCCTGGAATATTACCTTGGGGTGCCTTGGGAATCCCCAAGCTTAGGCTATTTCCACTCCTTATTCCAAAGTCCATCGAATCTCTACCCAAAACTTGAAAACTTCAACCACACAAAACTCAAACAAAACTCGTAAGCTCCGTTAGTATATGAAAATAAAACCACCACTTAGATACTGTAATGAACTCATTATAACTTCATATTGGTGTTAAACCTACTGTATTCCAACTTATCTATGGTTCATACCACTTAATACTAGCCATAGATGCATCAAAATAAGCAAACAACACAATGAAAACAGAATCTGTCAAAAACAGAACTGTCTGTAGTAATCTGTATCAAACTTATACTTATGGAACCCCAAAAATTATGAACTAAATTTCTCAACCTGAGTAATTTGTCTATTAATCATTTGAAAAAAGAATCAACCTAAAATCACTCTCCAGTAAAAAATGGCAGCTATTCTCGTGAGCGCCAAAGTTTCTGATTTTTACAGCAAGATCATATAGACTTCACCCAAGTCTTCCCAAAGGTCCTACTTGGTACTTTATTGAAACAAAAGCTATAAAACATGATTAATGCAGTAGCATAATCATGTTTACACACAAAAACAGTAAGGATAAATATTGGGTTGTCTCCCAACAAGCGCTTTTCTTTAATGCCTTTTTAGCTAGGCATGATGATGGCAATGATGCTCACATAAAAGATAAGAATTCAAACATAAAGAGAGCATCATGAAGAATATGACTAGCACATTTAAGTCTAACCCACTTCCTATGCATAGGGATTTTGTGAGCAAACAACTTATGGGAACAATAATCAAATAGCAAAGGAAGGTAAAACAAGCATAGCTTCAAGATTTTCAACACATAGGGAGGAAACTTAATATTTTTGCAATTCCTACAAGCATATGTTCCTCCCTCATAATAATTTTCAGTAGCATCATGAATGAATTCAACAATATAACCAACACCTAAAGCATTCTTTTCATTATCTACTAGCATAGAAAATTTACTACTCTCCACATAAGCAAATTTATTCTCATGAATAGTAGTGGGAGCAAACTCAACAAAATAACTATCATGTGAGGCATAATCCAATTGAAAACGAAAATCATGATGACAAGTTTCATGGTTATCATTATTCTTTATAGCATACAAGTCATCACAATAATCATCATAGATAGAAACTTTGTTCTCATAATCAATTGGAACCTCTTCCGAAATAGTGGAATCATCACTAAATAAAGTTGACACTCTTCCAAATCCACTTTCATGTTCATCACAATAAGATTCAACATCCTCCAAAATAGTGGGATCACTACTTCCTAAAGTTGACACTCTTCCAAACCCACTTTCATCAATATAATCATCATAAATAGGAGGCATGCTTTCATCATAATAAATATTCTCATCAAAACTTGGGGGACAAAAAATATCATATTCATCAAACATAGCTTCCCCAAGCTTGTGGCTTTGCATATCATTAGCATCATGGATATTCAAGGAATTCATACTAACAACATTGCAATCATGCTCATCATACAAAGATATAGTACCAAACATTCTAATGCATTCTTCTTCTAGCACTTGAGCACAATTTTCCCTTCCATCATACTCATGAAAGATATTAAAAGGACGAAGCGTATGGGACAAACTCAACTCCATTTTTTTGTAGTTTTCTTTTATAAACTAAACTAGTGATAAAAGAAGAAACAAAAAGATTCAATTGCAAGATCTAAAGATATACCTTCAAGCACACACCTCCCCGGCAACGGCGCCAGAAAAGAGCTTGGTGCCTACTACACAACCTTCTTCTTGTAGACGTTGTTGGGCCTGCAAGTGCACAGGTTTGTAGGACAGTAGAAAATTTCCGTCAAGTGGATGACCTAAGGTTTATCAATCCGTAGGAGGCATAGGATGAAGATGGTCTCTCTCAAGCAACCCTGCAACCAAATAACAAAGAGTCTCTTGTGTCCCCAACACACCCAATACAATGGTAAATTGTATAGGTGCACTAGTTCGGCGAAGAGATGAAGATACAAGTGCAATATGGATAGTAGATAAAGGTTTTTGTAATCTGAAATAATAAAAGAGCAAGGTAAAAGGCGATAAAAGTGAGCGTAAACGGTATTGCAATGATAGGAAACAAGGCCTAGGGTTCATACTTTTACTAGTGCAAGTTCTCTCAACAATAATAACATAGATAGATCATATAACAAGCCCTCAACATGCAACAAAGAGTCACTCCAAAGCCACTAATAGCGGAGAACAAACGTAGAGATTATGGTAGGGTATGAAACCACCTCAAAGTTATTCTTTCAGATCGATCTATTAAAGAGTTCGTACTAGAATAACACCTTAAGACACAAATCAACGAAAACCCTAATGTCACCTAGATACTCCATTGTCACCTCAAGTATCCGTGGGCATGATTATACGATATGCATCACACAATCTCAGATTCATCCAACCAACACAAAGTACTTCAAAGAGTGCCCCAAAGTTTCTACCGGAGAGTCAAGAACGTGTGCCAACCTCTTTGCATAGGTTCATGGGCGGAACCCGCAAGTTGGTCACCAAAACATACATCAAGAGGCACATGATATCCCATTGTCACCACAGGTAAGCACGACAAGACATACATCAAGTGTTCTCATAAAAGACTCAATCCGATAAGATAACTTCAAAGGGGAAACTCAATTCATCACAAGAGAGTAGACGGGAAGAAACATCATAAGATCCAACTACAATAGCCAAGCTCGGGATACATCAAGATCGTGCCATAGAGGGAACACGAGAGAGAACACGAGAGAGAGAGGGATCAAACACATAGCTACTTGTACATACCCTCATCCCCGAGGGTGAACTACTCCCTCCTCGTCATGGAGAGCGTCGGGATGTTGAAGATGGCCACCGGTGAAGGATCCCCCCTCCGGCAGGGTGCCGGGAAGGGCTCCCGAGAGGTTTTTCGTGGCTACAGAGGCTTGCGGCGGCGGAACTCCCGATCTATCTTGATATTCGATGTTTTTAGGGTACGGGGGAATATATAGGTGAAAGAAGTCGGTCAGGAAGTGCTCGAGGGGCCCACGAGACAGGGGGCCGCGTCCTACAGGGGGGCACCCTCCTATCTCCTGGGCTCCTCGAGGATCTTCTGACTTGATCTCCAAGCCTCCAGGATGACAATCTTCCAAAAAATCACGATGCCGAAGGTTTCATTCCGTTTGGACTCCGTTTGATATTCCTTTTCTTCGAAATACTGAAACAGGCAATAAAACAACAATATGGGATGGGCCTCCGGTTAATAGGTTAGTCCCAAAAGTAATATTAAAGTGTATAATAAAGCCCATAATCATTCAAAAAAGATAATAATATAGCATGAATGCTTCATAAAATATAGATACGTTGGAGATGTATCACATCGCAGCCCCAAACTTTAAGAAATGACAACTTAGATTTCTTGCCAAACCGCAGTTCATATGTTGTCGTCTCAACGGATTTAGATGGTGCCCTATTTAACGTGAATGCAGCCGTCTCTAAAGCACAACCCCAAAATGATAGTGGTAAATCGGTAAGAGACATCATAGATCACACCATATTTAATAAAGTATGGTTACGATGTTCGGACACCATTACACTGTGGTGTTCCAGGTAGCGTGAGTTGCGAAACTATTCCACATTGTTTCAAATGAAGACCAAACTCATAACTCAAATATTCACCTCCACGATCAGATCGTAGAAATTTTTTCTTATTATGATGATTTTCCACTTCACTCTGAAATTCTTTGAACTTTTCAAATGTTACAGACTTATGTTTCATCAAGTAGATATACGCATATCTGCTCAAATCATCTGTGAAGGTCGGAAAAAAACAATACCCGCCGCGAGCCTCTACACTCTTCGGACCGCATCGTCGGTATGTATTATTTCCAAAGATGCTCGCTCCATTGTTCCGGAGAACGGAGTCTTAGTCATTTTGCCCATCAGGCATGGTTCGCAAGCATCAAGTGATTCATAATCAAGTGATTCCAAAAGTCCATCAGCATGGAGTTTCTTCATGCGCTTTACACCAATATGACCTAAAAGGTGGTGCCACAAATAAGTTGCACTATCACTATTAACTTTGCATCTTTTGGCTTCAATTTTGTGAATATGTGTATCACTACAATCGAGATTCAACAAAAATAGATGTGACACCCCGGCTCAGAGAAACCAGAACGCCTCGTATTCCAGCCCAGAGATAGAGATGAAGTCTTCTGGAATACGACACTGCTTAGCATAGAACAAATCAGCTCTTTATTACAATATATTTGAGTACAAGGGTTACATCGGCACGACGACACTATGGCTACCGCAGTTGCTCTATGCAAGCAGCAGAACAACTCGAAGCAGCGGAAAAACTTCTAGCAGCGGCACAACAACGACGGTGGTGAACTCCACTCCGCAGGGAATCTGGCTGGAATGCTTATCCTAGCTCGGGAACACAGGAACCGCGGCAAACAAGCAATGAAATCCGGCATGACACGCCAGGTCAGTACATTGAATGTACTTGCAAGATCACAATAACCAGAAGCATTCAAGACAAACAACAACATGGCAATTACAGGTTAAACAGGAATTATCATGAGATCATCAGGATAACATGGCATGACAGCATGAACATGATACAGCTACAACAATATGAGCATGGCATGAACATATAAATCTGACGATACTAGCATGCAACATGATGACACTATATGCACCACTTATTCTGCTCGGGTTACCTCGTAACCATCATATGATCACTTACCAACCTCGGACATCACTCGATCATCTCAGGATCAAATCAAGCTTGGTATAAACAATACCGTAGTAATCATTAAATGACCACAAGGAGCTTGATCTTTACCCATGATTCTTGCACAACATCACGAATATCCAACAACTCGGTATCCTTGATATCATGGTGATCATTCACGGATCACAAATGGAACCACCCTGGGCTCAACGGGTTACCTCGTAAACAAATGGTGATCATTCACAGATCACATAACCAACTTATCTCATCATTGAACCGGGGTTTTTATTAAGCACATCATTATTATTAATACTGTTGACCCATAGTGTGACCAACTATGAACTGGGCCCTTATCCGCGGGCGCGGCTATCGATAGATTTAGTATACACTCTGCAGAGGTAGCGCACTGTACCCACACCACGGAACCCATGGCCTCACGCTCCCATTCGGGTGGACCAACGGTGTTCCGACAAAACCTCCTACTTCCATGACACTCTCCCAGCCACTCCGACTCATGGGAGGCACCGGTGAGAGGCACGACAATAGACCGAGGTAGGACCCTCCCATAAAGGCAAGTGTGGTTGCACTGGTCAGCTCGTATTGGTGGCACCATGACTCAGCAAACAGTTGTTCAAGTTCAATTTAATCCGGTTAAACCTGAATGCAAATATGCTGAGCCATGATAAAATAACATGATGCAATTACAATGCATGAGCATGATATCAACATAAGAAGGGAAGTGCAACATGATCATCGAGCATAACCATAATGAAACATTAACCAAATGAGCATGGCAAACTGACGAGCATAATATTACACATGAGCATGCCATGACCACTAGCATCATAAATAAATACCATGCAAGAACTCATCCAGAATACTACCAAGTAAGCATATAACCAACTGGATACAAATTAACATGCATAGCTACGGCACTAGATAACAGATCATAAACATGCATCCGAAAGAAAACACTTGTACTACTACCAAGCATGACACATAACAATAATACTAGTAATAAGTGCAAGATAACAAGATGCAGAAGAGCATAGCATGAAAGTGAACGGAGATCTCTAAGCATCACCGGAACAACGATAACCGTATCAAAACAAGCAAACATTTATTAAACATTCAAGTCGAAAACCATGGCTACTGCATGACTATCATGCAAGTGGTTGTTGTTGCTTGCCTGGGGTGGAAGAAATCACCGGGAGAAAGTGCGAGAAGCTCGTGGAAAGAATCATCAGAAAACGTTCTCTCTCGGAGGGGGCTGATTAAGTGCAAGGGCAAAATGGTCATTTTAAGAATGTTAAAACATGGTGAAAATGATACCAACAGAACGGGCTCGATGAAACAAAGAAGTGGCTTTCGAATCACCTCATTTGGAGTTGGGAGAAAAAAGATATAAGGGTTTTTCTGCCAGGGACCTCTCTAATATAAAATCATCACAAATAGGCCCTCGGTAGGAAAAACAGAACGCGCCTCCCTGGAAGTACGCTTTCTCTGAAGTGAAAACATATTCCGGGCTGAAGTAGAAGAAGAATGCGCCTTCTGGAGAGGAAGACGTACTCCAGTGGAATATGTCTCCACTTATCAACACTGGCAAGTGCGAGGCCGGTGGCTGGCTCACTGACACGCGGGGCCCACGGGGTCAACTCTCTCCTCCGGCCTCCTTCTTATCCCTGACACAGCACGTAGATCCGAGGAGAGGCGCCGGCGCCGGTGCTCGTCCCGGCAGCTCCGGCCATCTCCCGAGGAGATCCGGCCATGGATGAGCTCAGCGGAGCACGACGCATCACCTGGGATCATCTCCGGCCGACTAGGAAGGCCGAAGCGTTGGCTGCTTCGAGGCCGGCGAGCGGAGGTCTTTGGGAGCCTGTGAGCTCGCGGCAAGGGGGCCACCAAATAAGGACAAGAGATGCAAGGGAGGGTCACCGGAGGTTGAGCGGGGCTCTAGTGGTGGAGAGGAGGAGAGAACGGGGCTGACCTGGCCGAATTTAAGAGAGGAGCAACGGCTGCCATGGCTGCGATCAGAGGCGAGGAGAGGCTCTAGAGGCAAATGGAGAGGTCGGGGAGGCTTCTGGGAGTGAGGAGAGGGGGTTGGTGAGCTCGGGGGTCTCGGGGAAGGGCTTAAATAGGCGCGAGGCAAGGAGGCCGAGCTAGCGTTGCTGTGAATACGTGTCCGGCGCTGCGGACGCGTGTGCGTGCTCGAGAGCTTGGAGTTAGACAACGAGAGGGAACAGGAGGGAGAGCTCACGGGGAAGAGGCGGCCAAGGGAGCGTAGGGAGGAAGAAGAGGGCGAGCTCCGAGCCAAACCGCCACTGTTCGCCCATGGGCGCGCGGCGGCTTGCGGCGATGAGGAAGCAGATGGAGGGGGAAAGGGGTCCAGGGGAACGGCGACGATGAGATGAAGATGTTGGACACGGTCACACGCGCGAAGGCGACGAGAGGAGGAGGTGCCGAAGCACAAACGGCCATTGGACGCGGCCACTGCAAACAGAGCGCGTGCACTGTTATGCCATTAAAGAGGTCACCGCGTGCACTGGCATGTAGTGAGGAAATGGGCTGGAACGTGTTGTCTAGTGGTAATTTCTTCCAGGGGAGGTTTCAACTATGGTGGTAGATCGATGAAAGACTCTGTGGTTAAATGGTAATCAACGTCTGAAGTTTACTGCAGTAAACTTGAACATGCACCGGTGATCAACAGGAACTTGATTGGAGCCAAAGAGTTTGTTTGGGGTGATTAGCTTAGAAGGACTATAATCCTGGAGAGTTTGAGGAGATTAGGATCAAGATTTAATATGGTTGCTTCACAACTGCATTTTTGGTCCAGAAATGAGATTTGGATGATGCACTCACATGGTGATGCCACTTGGGCTGAAATTTGGCAAGGCTTGATGATTTGATCATATAAAGATGCTGTAAAAGTTTCATACCAATTAGATTCACCAAAATGGTACTTGCTTCACAAACATCCTTACTGACCAGAAACTTGTAATAATTTTAGAGAAATATTGGCTAAGTGGAATGGTTCCAAATTGGGTGGAGAGATGTTATATAGGTAGGATCATGATCTGGTAATTTATCAGGATTTTTGAAGCAATATAAAATGCACTTGCGTCACAACCTAAAAATATTGCAAGAATCAAAGATTTGATGCTGTGCTCTCATAGATGATTGGATGGGGCTACAAATGGGTTGAGGCAGTTAATATGAGCACATGAAAGAGTGTGCAAAATTTCAACTCATTTGGGTACTCCTAGCTAATACTTCCTTCACATAGCCTTTTGTCTGACAGAAACTTTGAAAAATCACCAAGGAAGTTTGGCTAGGCAAATAAAGTTGAATTTTGGCATGATACAATGATTCGGACATAAGAGAATGCCCAAAAGGTTTGCAAGCAATCGGAAAGGATAGGTGGCACTTCCTTCACAGAAAGCCAGACTGGAGAGAAATAAAGAATAATTATTGGGGAATTATTCTTGGGCTAGGATAGAAAGTTTGGGCATATTTGAGCAATATACGACCCAAGGGAATTATGAGAATTTTTTGGGAATTTTTTGATAGACTAAAATATAGGTTGCTTCACAACCTAGGGCAGACATGGTTATTCCTTCAATAGAAAAAGGAATATTCCTGAGAAAAAGAAATTAGGGTTTGGTCAAGTAGTGAAGTGACATTATCTTGGCAAGGTTTTGGGAATGATGAGCCACTTGGTAGGGGGAATGAGAATGATTTCCCAGGTGGCAAGGCCACAGAACCACTCCAAAAAGAAAAACAGAGCAAAAACCAAATAAATCAAAAGAAAAACAAAAGGGCCAAAATCCAGGCTGTTACAATACACCACTCATCAAGGGTGCATGACCATAAAAGATATTACTCATATAAATAGAACGACCATTATTCTTTGATTGAAATGAATAACCGTCTCGCATCAAACAAGATCCAGATATAATGTTCATGCTCAAAGATGGCACCAAATAACATTTTTTTAGGGATAAAACTAATCCCGAAGGTAGATGTAGAGGTAGCGTGCCGACGACGGTCACATCGACTTTGGAACCATTTCCCACGCGCATCGTCACCTCATCCTTAGCCAATCTTCGTTTAATTCGTAGCCCTTGTTTCGAGTTGCAAATATGAGCAACATGACCAGTATCAATTACCCAGGCACTACTATGAGCATTAGTAAGGTACACATCAATAACATGTACATCAAATATACCTTTCACTTTGCCATCCTTCTTATCCACCAAATACTTGGGGCGGTTCCGCTTCTAGTGACCAGTCCCTTTCTAGTAGAAGAACTCAGTTTTAGACTTAGGTCCAGACTTGGGCTTCTTCCCTTGAGCAACAACTTGCTTGTTGTTCTTCTCGAAGTTCCCCTTCTTCCCTTTGCCCTTTTTCTTGAAACTAGTGGTCTTGTTAACCAATAACACTTGATTCTCCTTCTTGATTTCTACCTCCGTAGCCTTTAGCATCGCGAAGAGCTCGGGAATTGTCTTTTCCATCCCTTGCATATTATAGTTCATCATGAATCCTTTATGTCGGTGTACAAAAAGAGGGGTACACTTTTCGTACCCCTATAACTGTGCACGGGCAGTTCGAGCCACGGACGCCACCACGCCAAGAAAGGCAAGGGAGGTAAGCCAAGGTAAGACCAAAGCTCGGAAAGAGCAGAACGACGCCAAGACCAAGACCACAAAGAGCAAAGGGGACGAAGTGGACTCCCCTGGCAAGATCCTTGCCGGGGGTGGTTTTAGCAAACCCGGCAAGGCCCTTGCCATGGCAGCTCGCCCCACACCTACGGAGCGAATCACCCTTGAGTCCACTGCCCCCATGGGGCAAGGATTCGGGAGACATCCCCGTGGTGGCATGCAGATCTTTGTGAAGACATTCAAGATAAAATTCACGCTATAGAAGATGAAGACCCCCGATAGGAGCCTTATCGGGGATGATAGCAGGCGTCACGGCAAGACCCTTGCAGGGGCCCCGGCAAGACTCTTGCCGGGGCTACGGCAAGGCCCTTCCTAAAGGCACCCGTAGGGCCACCGTCAGGCCCACGCCAATTCCAAACCTCCACCGCCGTTCGCATGCGGCTGCTGACCCAACCAGTTGGGCAAGCACCTGCGTGGCGGCAAGCAGATCTTCGTGGAGGCCCACCGCTGCGCCACCTCAGCTACCTACCTGCCTACATGGCACCACAGGCACCACTGGCCAGGGCGCGTGTCGACGCGATCGGCGACGGACAAGACTGGGCTCTCCCCCGCCCCCGATAAAGTAGGGACACATAAGCACGACGCATTAAATGCGCCTTGTCACGTAATGCGAGGGGTAAACTCGTATCACTATGCCCTTTCCACCTCCTGTGTGCCACTGTGGCGGCCCCTTTCCCTATAAAAGGAGGCCCCGGGCGACCAGGAGGGGGATTCGGCTTTTTGGAGCTCTTCACGCCCCATCGCTAGCTCAGAAACACAGATAAACAAATCACCAAAGCAGAAGTAGGGTTTTACGCATCCTCGCGGCCCGAACCTGGATAAAGAATTCGTGTGCTACATGTTTGATCCGCCCTTCTCACAACCCCATGCCTCGCAACCGTAGTAGGGATTCTCGTGATCCCATAGGTGTCGCCCTCGCATCGACACTTTATAGCTTGGTGGCAGTGATTGAAGAACTCTGTCAATGACACTATCATCAGGAAGATTAACTCCCAGTTGAGTCAAGTGGTTATGGTACCCAGACATTCTGAGTATGTGTTCATTGACGGAACTATTCTCCTCCATTTTGTAGCTATAGAACTTGTTGGAGACTTCATATCTCTCAACTCGGGCATTTGCTTGAAATATTAACTTCAACTCCTGTAACATCTCATATGCTCCATGACATTCAAAACATCTTTGAAGTCCTGATTCTAAGCTGTAAAGCATGGCACACAGAACTATCGAGTAGTCATGGGCTTTGCTTTGCTAGATGTTCATAACGTCTGGAGTTGCTCCTGCAGCGGGTCTTGCACCTAGCGGTGCTTCCAGGACGTAATTCTTCTGTGCAGCAATGAGGATAATCCTCAACTTACGGACCCAGTCCGCTTAGTTGCTACCATCATCTTTCAACTTAGCTTTCTCTAGGAACACATTAAAATTCAAGGGAACGGTAGCACGGCCATTGATCTACAACAACATAGATATGCAAAAACTATCAGCTACTAAGTTCACGATAAATTAAAGTTCAATTAATCATACTCCCTCCGTTCCTTGATATAAGGTCTATAGATTTTTGAGAAAAAATCCGAAATATAAGGTGTATTATGTTGCACCACTCATTTGGATAATTTTTTTAGGGATTTGATTACATTTCCTTATATTAGTCAAGCCCCTCTATTTTCTCATGTCAATTAGTCAGGTGTAATTTGGTCCAAAACTTGTGAAATTTTTCCTCCATGTGCGTTCTTTAATTTCTGTGCCAAAAACTATACACCCTATATTGAGGAACGGAGGGAGTATTACTTAAGAACTCCCACTTAGATAGACATCCCTCTAGTCATCTAAATGATCACGTGATCCATATCAACTAAACCATGTCCGATCATCACGTGAGATGGAATAGTTTTCAATGGTGAACATCTCTATGCTGATCATATCTAGTATATGATTCACGCTCGACCTTTCGGTCTCAGTGTTCTGAGGCCATATCTGCATATGCCAGGCTCGTCAATTTTAACTCGGGTATTATGCACGTGCAAAACTGGCTTGCACCCGTTGTATGTGAACATAGAGCTTATCACACTGGATCATCACGTGGTGTCTCGGCACGACGAACGTAGAAATGGTGCATACTTAGGGAGAAGACTTATACCTTGAAATTTAATGAGGGATCATCTTATAATGCTACCACCGTACTAAGCAAAATAAGATGCATAAAAGATAAACATCACTTGCAATCAAAATATGGGACATGATATGGACATCATCATCTTGTGCCTTTGATCTCCATCTCCAAAGCACCGCCATGATCTCCATCGTCACCGGCTTGACACCTTGATCTCTATCATAGCATCGTTGTCGTCTCGCTAACTATTACTTCTACGACTACCACTACCGCTTAGTGATAAAGTAAAGCAATTACATTGCGATTGCATTTCATACAATAAACACTACAAGAAATATGTCAACTTGTGACCAGCACTATTGGTCACTGAAAGGTCATGGTTTTTCATTTGCGGCCTTTTTGTGACCAAAAACAGAAGGTCAAAAGCTGGCAGTCGTAAACAGACTATACCGACCTTTCTTCTGGAATGGTCGTAGACGTTTATGACCAAAATATGTCCACTGTGGCGTTTTGGTCACTAGCAACCTCCCCAGGCCACGTAGGCATCCAGTGTGGCAAGCTGATGTGGCACAAGATTCAGCCCGGTCAAATTCGGTGTTTATATGGGCCGGGCCCATTAATTCAGCCCATTTATATTTTTTTTCCTATGAATTTTTTGTTAGCTTCATGGACCAAGCCCAACATTGCAGCCTTTTTATTTTTGGGCCATGGCCTTTTAGTCTACTGATTTTCTATTTTGATTTTATATTTTCAACTATTATATATTCTAGCTGGTCCCACTAGTCAAATGGGTCCAACCTGTCATGTTCATCTCTCAAATTAGTCCCACATGTCAGAAATGTACACATTTGACAAATTATTTTCATAAGTGGCCTCACTGGACAAGTTTCCATTCCACAAGTTTTCAAATCACATACATAATCAATATTTCAAATAGAACAAAGAACGCATAAAATTCATCAAATGTACCACTAAATAAATGTATTACAATCTTTACAACACAGGTATGCTACAATGAGTTGGACTTCACGGCTTCACACTTGGCTTCACACTTGGCTTCACACTTCATGGCTTCACACTTGCTTCACACTTCACGACTTCACACTTGAGCTTCTCTAAAGGAGGAACCACCACAATTTTATGTCTACAATACAACAATTGATACTAATCAAGGATAAAAACAAAAACAAGTAATAGGTTCAAATGAGAAGACAGCATGAAACTAGTGATACAACAACATGCAGAAAACACTACAATGTAATACTGTTGTAAGTTCATATCAGCGCAAAATCAGCACTATTATATAGAGCAAATGATATGCCCCCTTTTAATAAAGCTGTAGTGTATGCTAGTGACAGGACAAGGGATTGTAGTGTATGCTAGTGACAAAACATGGGATAAGACTAATATGATGTGCAAATTGCCAGCAATAGTGCTTACATGCAGCATCTTCATATTTCAAAACGACCAATAGACTAGTTAGCTGGCAAAACACTAAAGAAGGCATAGACAGAAACGAAGGTAACATGCATCAAATCAAAAAATAGTAAGCACTGAACCTACATCATATCTACAGTAACATCACCAATCAGGTTGCATGTGTATGCTAGAAATCAAGAATCGAAAGGACTTCAACTTGTTTCGAATATCTTGCCTCTATTGCTCCCAGTTCAGTAAAGAAATGGTCAAGCAGTGAGGGCTTCGTCTCATGGACTTGGCAGTGCACAATAGATTTCGGGATGGAGCATAAATAGAATACCTGGAAAAGAACAATAAAGAGCTATACAGTTAAGTAAGCATCCTTGGTTGTACAAATAAGTGGAGAGAACAATAAAGAGTTATACAGTCTAGAATTTCAGTTGAGAAACAGTAACTTGATGTAAAGTCGCTTGAAAATAGAAAACACCTTCCAAGATTGTGAAGCTTACCATGATTTCAAAAGCATGGGTTATCTAATCTTTTATGCCATCCTCCCAAAATTTGGTTGGATGATTCTGCAACTGTAGTTGTACCCAGCTGCTCAAAATATAAACATATATGTAGTTGTACCCAGCTGCTCAAAATATAAACATATAGAGATGAGTGCTTCTCACATGTTACCAGAGGTAAATAGCAATACCCATAAATGAATGAACAGGGGCATATTCTACAGCCAGATGAACCAACAGAGATATATCTTGTATCCTACAGCAATCAAGTTAGAAATCACATCCATTTTCTAATTAACCAGCACCTAAATATATGCATGCACTACTTCAGGAAATTTATGAATAGGAGATGTATTAATAGCATATTACGAACTAATGTACTTGTACTTGATCTGGTTGAATAAATGCAGATTAAGTTCCTGGTACAGCCAGCTCCAACTTATGCTACTAGCTATTGACAGAAAAACACACACAGAGAGAGGGGGGAGGAGATCCGGCGACAATATGGCTACATCAGGCGACCCCGAGGGAAGATCTGGCGCCCCGTAGATTGGTCAACCCCAGGATCTCACACGCGCCTCCGTTGTCGAGGCCGTCCATCTCGCCCGCGAGCTTGATGGTCCAGGCCCCCACAACAACCAAGTCGTGATCCATGCGGAGTTCCACCTCTGCACGGCTGATCCATGCTCCAGTGGAGGCTCGGGCTCCACCCTCGAATCCGGCGGCGCTATAGAAAGATAGTGTAAGCTCTGCTAACAAGAAAAAAAACTTAGGAAAGTCAAACTGGTACAAATCAAATTCAGAAGAGAGTTTACATTATACCTAGCATAGCAAATGAGGATGGCCAAAGCTGAATAAGTTTTTTTAGGAACTATGGACAGTGGGGAAAGCCCCCCACTGACTTTAAATTAGCAAGATTGTAGAGTGAAAGCTGAATAAGTTAAGTGGCTCGAATGGTCGGCATCTCTCGGATCTCATAGCTACTGGACATCACGGATGAACTACAGCAAACTAGTTATAGCCACATGCCACATGTACAAAGAATATACTAAAAAAACACCCCGATAAGTAAATATGGAAGAAGACTGAAAGCCATCCACGAGAAAAGGCACATTTTCTACTCCCTCCATTCCTAAATATTTGTCTTTTTAAAGATTTCAAATGGACTACCACATACGTACGGATGTATATAGACATATTTTTTAGTTTAGATTCACTCATTTTGCTCCGTATGTAGTCACTTGTTGAAATCTCTAGAAAGACAAATTTTTAAGAACGGAGGGAGTAGCTGTTGATGCTCAAAAATATCAGTTCTTGTGAGGCCATTTGCATTCCATCCTGTCACTGGAATATTGATCGGATACGCTCTCCCTTCTCGAATCTGAAGTTGTCAACTCTCTAGTTTCTGTCACAGCATTGAAATGATCCCTTCTTGTAGCAGTCGAATTGACTCAATGTTTGTAGATAATGGGAAATTGAAGCAGCTAGAGAGAGCAAGTTTTGGATGCATCCTCAGTATATCCTAGTACATCGCTCGGCCACATGTACAGCTAGATATGTAGAGCTTCTCTGCCGAACTGATGGATATCGACGTGCGAATATGTATCTTGCTAGCTAGGCGACCCTGCCGACATGGAAGGATATACTCATGCCTATTTGAACCCTTACTGGACCATACAAAACTATAAGGAAATAGAATATACCTGACCAGTAATATACTCCGAGTATGTACCTGCACCGCGCAAACTTCGAGACCACTTGCATAAACGATAAGTTAGCGATCCATTTGACAACGATCAATCGACGCGTGAAATGGGCAGCAGATTCGTGCAAATAATCAGAAACTGAACGTGCATGCGCACGTCGACGTTTTAGCTGTTCTCGATCGACCGTGTGAAATGAAGAATAAAATGTCTCCGTTGGTCACGTCATACATGTTTGACCTAACACCTAGTGTACGTACAACGGCATGCATGCATACATACTCCCTCCGTTTCTAAGTCTTTCTACTAATATGGACCACATAATAGACATACTTTAGATTCAATCATTTTGCTCAGTATGTTATCTATATTGAAATCTCTAAAAAAAACATGTATTTGGAAGGGGGGAGTAGATTCCGTCTGACACGTCTCATTGGACTGCTCAATGTCTCTGAACCATTAAACCCTATAAGCATTGCGTGTAGGGCAGCCAACCAGCTATGCCACGTGGTGCAAATTGGTTGGACGCGGTGAAAAAGCGTTTGGGATATTATTTTTAGATGAAGGTGAGAAAAATTTCAATTTTTTGTCTCTCTAGATGGAGGTGATGACCCCACACTCTTTTTAATGGAGGGCTACGCAAAGTGGCGCTCGCTGGTAGGTTGAGTTGGTGATTTTTTTTCTTTTCTTTTTTATTTCTTTTTTCTAGATGGAGGTAAGGATTTTTTTTTAAATGTTTTTTAGATGAAGGCGAGGACTTCATGTATTTTTTAAATGAAAAGGTGCACATAACTTCCTCTCAGGAGGCGCCACCGGGTGACGCCCCAACCTCTAGTCAGATATCATGAGTCATCAATCTCGGCCGCTGACATACGTGACATGGGAGACTACCTATTTATTCACTTTTACTACATGGTATTTTTTATGGCTTTTTCTATGTCTTGAACTATTTTGACCAAACTAAGTTCACAATACCTAATTTGACACTACAAAATCCTGACGGTGTGTCCGTCAAAGATCGCGAACGTTCTCAACAACATGGCTGCCATGGGGCGGCATGACGACGGGTCTATGGTATTGCCGATCATGGCCTAAATCCATGGGCACATGTGATCGTCCAGAGAGAAACTGGCGATTGGATTGTGGATCCCACTGATTGGTTGGCGATCACAATCAGGATCTCAGATACTCTATTCCCTCCCTTAATATTATAATTTCATATTATGGGTCAAATTTTAACCGTAAATTTCTTTAATATAATATGAGTTTAACACAGTACAGACGCAAGCGCTCATATACACGCGCATACACTCACCCCTATGAACGCACACACGCACATGAGCACCTTCGAAAGACTGCATATCATCTTGAAATTTATGAAGACACCGTAGGCACTTCGTCATCGACGGGAACGTCTCCTCCCACTGAATATAATGCGCATTGCCGGAAATTTTTAAATAAATCTAGGAATAAATGCGAGCACCAGGAGTTGAACCCTGATGGGCTGGGGATACCACAGTCCCTCTAACCATCCAACCACAGGTTGGTTCGCATATAATATGAGTTTTAGTAGTAAAAATAATAACATTTGAAACTTCACTTGAATATGAATACAATGATATATTTTTTATGCATGTAACTTATATTTTATTAGTTAAATATATGATCAAAATGATATTATGAACCTGAACGAAGAAAGTATGCGCCAACGATGCTTGCGTTAGGGTTGGGTCACATGTTGTGGAGCGGATTGGTGTCACAAGGGAGCAACTTGCGCGGCTACAAATGGGCCTCCACCCAAGGTAAATAGTCAAAGTGGTTTGTGAATTTTAAGATCCTATGGAAAAGGTACCCTCTTCTTGTTCAAGCCATGGTTCGGAAGAAGCCCATTACTCGAGGATTTCTTGGCTCTCTTTGCAGTCTGCTCGGATCCGATGCTCTTGGTTGCCTCGGCATCCAATAATGGGGATTTAATATCTTCCGACAAAATTTGCCCCCCAGGAAATGTTTGCATATATCAATTTGCATGGAGAGAGGGTGATGGGGCAATTGCTCCCTCGCTGTGGGGGTCCCTGGATGTTGTTTCCTGGCACCTGGCTCCCCCGGGGATCATTTTTGTCAGGTTTTCATACCTTTCCTTATGCCATGCGCCGACCCTTGCATGGACCACACCCCTGTCTGGCTCTGAAGATCAAAATCATCGCTTGGCAGCGGATCCATGATCTCCTCCCCTTAGGTGCGTAAGTGGTGAAGTGGCATATGTCGGGCAATGGGTTTTCCCTCTTTGTGTGGCTCTTTCCAAGATCCACATTTTCTTTTCTTGTCCCGCTGCTCAGTTCTTAGAGAGCTTTGTTCATGAGGCTCCGGGGCCTGAGTGGCAGACCTCAGACTTGGGCAAGTGCGATACCATGCAGCAGCGATGTTTATATCGGCTGGCATTTCATATCATCCTTACATCCAGTTACAGACCCAAAAACTTCTTGAAGCATATCAAAATGTTTAGAGTTGCATCTTCTTTGCATGGAAGTCATTGTAAAAGAAGTGTATGCTGCTTATGGCTTGGTGCGACCTTTGTTGTCTTGCACAACTCCTCGGAGTAAAGTAAAAAAGGCCGTGTTTATTAGTCTTTGTTGTCTTGCACAACTCCTTTCCCTGCTCAAACATTACTATTACATGTTTTGGGTGGCTGATGTTGTTTTGGGTGGCTGCTACAGTAAAGTAAACAGTGGTGGAAGCATAGGTCTGAACCCAAACAAATTTACATCAACTAATACACTATATTCCTCCCATAAAGAAAACAATAATATTCCAGTAGGGAGTTAAATCAGTTCATCATGAACTAGCTTCCAACAACATAATATAGGTGAACCCACTAAACTGATGCAAACTTTATGGAAAGTTCCCAAAATTCTGAAGTTGCAACATTTCAAATAGAACTCAAACTGAAACAACTCTTCTGCATTTGATTAGTTTCCGTGTTCTATCAAAGCACATAATTTCCAAGTTTCGTGATTAGTTTACATAGCTGATCAGATGATTAATGGAGCTGGTTACTAAAGTATGTGTGTTAACAGATCTAGTTGATAGTACCTCAGCATCTTAATTAATGAGTTAACTGTTCCCTAAAGTATATAGCACAAAACAACATCAAAACTATTGGCATACAGATGCTTTTGACCTAAACTCAACCAATGATTTCGTCCCAAAAGATTCTACACAGTGACAGTATAATTTTTGGAGAAATATATATATGAACTCCAACTGCATCGGCTTGGACAAGCTACTGCTACACCTGGTGCTCAAGGAGAGGTTGCCGAAGGCCATGAAGACGTCCGTGCACGCCATCACGGAGGTCTTCAGCACGGTGCTGCGCGGGTTCTTCACCGTCTTCAAGATCCCCAGCACCACCTTCTCCCTGCCAATCAGCACCCGCGGACGGACGAACGATTCTCGGGTCAGATCCCCAACGGAATTGGCCAAAACAGAAGCCAAGAGAAGCAACGACAAAGGGGATCGAAGAACTTACAGGATGGGGACGAGGAGGGCGGGGTGGTGGATGGCAAGGCGGCGCACGTCGTTGAGGGCCTCGCAGACCAGTCCCTGGAGTCGAGCCCATGGACAACGCGCGGGGCAACCGTGGCGGATCTGGTCGCGCCATGGCGGCCGCCTGATCCGCCTGACCCTCTTCTCTTCCTCTTCTAGTGAGGGCAGGGGAGGGGAGGGGACTGGAGAGGGTATGGGAGTGGCGGCTGTCGGGGAGATATGGGAGGCCGTGGCCACAGGCCGGATGTGAGGGGATCGGCAGTGTGTCGCGGCGGCAGTGACATGGGAGGGGATTCATCTCTGAACTGAATCTAATTGGAGTTGGGTTGGGTTGAGGAGCAAGGGAGGGAGGTCGCCGGTGGTGATGGGGTTAGGAGAGGTCGCCGGTGGGGGTGGGGTTGGGTGTCGGCGGCGGGATTGGAGATGAATCGGGGGTGGGGACGACGAGGCCGCCGCCGTCAACACCGTGGAGGCAGTCACCTGCGAGGGCGGCTAGCAGGCTTGGCCTAGACGTGCTTGACCTTGGAGAGGATCTCCCGCGGCCGCCATCGCTGATGCTGCTGCTGGATCCGAGCTTCGGGGATTGGGGATTGGGGAGACGAAACCCTAGCTGCAGCGGAGGAGGAAGAAGAGCTGGGAGCGGGAGCGAGGTTCAGGTGCAGCGGAGGGAAGGAGGCCATCGCCGGTGATAGAAAGGAAGGAGGGCGCCGCCAGTGACAGCGCGAAGGAAGGAGGGTGCCACACGAGGGGTGAGGGAAAGGCCGATCTGGATCAGGGCAGAGAGAGGGAGGCGGCGGGCGGAAGGAAGGGAGGAGAGGTGAGAGAGAGGTAGGGTTTGGTGCGGTGGTATTTTTTTCCTTTCTTTGCATGGACGGATGGATGGACGTTGGATTGCTAGCAATGGATGGTAGGATGTCTACCATGTCATCGATCCGTGCCACAAACAGTTCCACCAATCACAATGTAGTACACACTTTGACGATTTTATAACCATCCAAATTGGTCGTAATCGATTAAATAATATGCTAAATCATGTCACCTATTTTATAACATCATAGAATTAGAAAAAAATAAGAACAATAGCATCGTGTCACAAGTGAGACTTGTTTTTCAGAAAAATAACAAACCTAGAATAATACAAATATCTTTAAAAATTGATCTCAAAAATGAGTTTTATTTGCAAAAAAAACATTTTCTACCTTTGGAGTGTCGAAAATGGTATATATTTTTTAAAGCACCTACCAATATTTGTTGCAAAATGGCACCACTCTATTTTTCAATAATATAAGATCATATTTTAGGTACGATTGACCAAATTCTTGTGTCTCAATAGTTGTCTATCCACCTCTCGTCAATAGTTGAGGAGGTTTTTCAAGTGCCCATTTTCCATTTTTCGAGTGCCCAAAAGGAGGCTTTTTTGTGAAGAACCTACCAAATAATTGTTGCAAAATTGGACCAAATCATTTTTCTAAAATACTGGGCCATATTTAATGCACAATTGACCAAATGGTTGGGTGTAAAAAGTTTTGATCCACCTCTCATGAAAAAGACAAATTTTCGTCAATTCAGCTGGAAGCAGGTCAAATTTGAACTGTAGCTGCCTTGTAGTTTGCTCTTGATTTTTTCCAAAAATCATTTCTAGATACATAAGTATCTATTTAATCGGAGAAACACCAAAAAAATTCCAAGATTCAACCACTAGCTAGGAAGGTTCATTCCCGCCGTTTTGACCGCGTTTTGAAACGGGCATAAATTTTTTAAAAAAATCAAAAAATTGGGAAACCTTCGCATTATGTCATTATATGTGGCCAAGTTCTCAGGAAAAATAACAAAATTGTAATACGACAATTATTTTAAAAATGTGTTCTCAGAAACGAGTTATCACGTGTGGAGATCAATGGCTTTCAAGCCAAATGATCAATCTTATGGCCACATTCATGGCATAGTTTGTTCAAATGATCTCATATTGTGCACAAGGGTGCATATTGGAATGGCAAACAATATTGCCTAAGGAAGTTTTCATTTTCTTTGAACGAAAAAATCATTTTCCATTTTTTGAGTGCCCAAAAGGAGGTTTTTTTGTGAAGAACCTACCAAATAATTGTTGCAAAATTGGACCAAATCATTTTTTTCTAAAATACTAGGCCATATTTAATGCACAATTGACAAAATGGTTGGGTGTAAAAAGTTTTGATCCACCTCTCGTGAAAAAGACAAATTTCCGCCGATTCAGTTGGAAGGGGGTCAAATTTGAACTGTACCTGCCTTGTAGTTTGCTCTTTATTTATTCGAAAAATCATTTCTAGGTACATAAGTATCTATTTAATCAGAAAAACACCAAAACAATTCCAAGATTCAACCACTAGCTAGGAACGGTCATTCCTACCGTTTTGACCGCGTTTTGAAACGGGCATAAAAAATTCAAAAAATTGGGAAACCTTCGCATTATGTCATTATATGTGGACAAGTTCCCAGGAAAAATAACAAACTTGTAATACGACAATTATTTTAAAAAAGTGTTCTCAGAAACGAGCTATCACATGTGGAGATCAATGGCTTTCAAGCCAAATGATCAATCTTATGGCCACATTCATGGCATAGTTTGTTCAAATGATCTCATATTGTGCACAAGGGTGCATATTGGAATGACAAACAATATTACCTAAGGAAGTTTTCATTTTCTTTGAACGAAAAAACCATTTTCCATTTTTTGAGTGCCCAAAAGAAGATTTTTTTGTGAAGAACCTTCCAAATAATTGTTGCAAAATTGGACGAAATCATTTTTGTAAAATACTAGGCCATATTTAATGCACAATTGACCTAATGGTTGGGTGTAAAAAGTTTTGATCCACCTCTCATGAAAAAGACAAATTCCCGCCGATTCAGTTGGAAGCGGGTCAAATTTGAACTGTAGCTGCCTTGTAGTTTGCTCTTTATTTTTTTCCAAAAATCATTTCTAGGTACATAAGTATCTATTTAATCATAGAAACACCAAAACAATTCCAAGATTCAACCACTAGCTAGGAACGGTCATTCCCGCCGTTTTGACCGCGTTTTGAAACGGGCATAAAAATTTCAAAAAAAATCAAAAAATTGGGAAACCTTCTCATTATGTTATTATATGTGGCCAAGTTCCCAGGAAAGATAACAAACTTGTAATACGACAATTATTTTAAAAAAATGTTCTCAGAAACGAGCTATCACGTGTGGAGATCAATGGCTTTCAAGCCAAATGATCAATCTTATGGCCACATTCATGGCATAGTTTGTTCAAATGATCTCATATTGTGCACAAGCGTGCATATTGGAATGGCTAACAATATTGCCTAAGGAAGTTTTCATTTTCTTTGAACGAAAAACCATTTTCCATTTTTTGAGTGCCTAAAAGAAGGTTTTTTTGTGAAGAACCTACCAAATAATTGTTGCAAAATTGGACCAAATCATTTTTCTAAAATAATAGGCCATATTTAATGCACAATTGACCAAATGGTTGGGTGTAAATAGTTTGGTCCACCTCTCGTGAAAAAGACAAATTTCCGTCGATTCATTTAAAGCGGGTCAAATTTGAACTGTAGCTGCCTTGTACTTTGCTCTTTAATTTTTCCAAAAATCATTTATAGGTACATAAGTATCTATTTAATCAGAGAAACACCAAAAAAATTCCAAGATTCAACCACTAGCTAGGAACGGTCATTCCCGCCGTTTTGATCGCATTTTGAAACGGGCATAAATTTTTTCAAAAAGATCAAAAAATTGGAAAACCTTCGCATTGTGTCATTATATGTGACCATGTTTCCAATAAAAAATATTAAACTTGTAATACGGAAATTATTTTAAAAAAGTGTTCTCACAAAATGAGCTATCATGCGTGAAGATGCATGGCTTTCAACCGAAATGATCAATCTTATGGCCACATTCTTGGCATAGTTTGTTCAAATGATCTCATATTGTTCACAAGGGTGCATCTTGGAATTCCAAACAATGTTGCCTAAGGGAGTTTTCATTTTCTTTGCACGGAAAATTCATTTTCCATTTTCCGAGTGCCTGAAATGAGTTTTTTTGTGAAGAACCTACCATATATTTGTTGCAAAATTGGACCTAATCAATTTTACAAAATACTAGGACATATTTAATGCACAATTGACAAAATAGTTGGGTGTCAAAAGTTTTGATCCACCTCCGCTGAAAAAGACAAATTCCCACCGATTCAGTTGGAAGCGGGTCAAATTTGAACTGTAGCTGCCTCGTAGTTTGCTCTTTATTTTTTCCAAAAATCATTTCTAGGTACATAAGTATCTATTTAATCAGAGAAACATAAAAAAAATTCCAACATTCAACCACTAGTTAGGAACGATCAAGCCCGCCGTTTTGACCGCATTTTGAAACGGGCATAAAAAATTCAAAAAAAAATCAAAAAATTGGAAAACCTTCGCATTGTGTCATTATATGTGACCAAGTTTCCAGGAAAAGTAATAAACTTGTAATACGGTAATTATTTTAAAAAAGTGTTCTCAAAAATAAGCTATCGTGCGTGAAGATTCATGGATTTCAAGCCAAATGATCAATCTTATGGCCACGTTCATGGCACAGTTTGTTCAAATGATCTCATATTATGCACAAGGGTGCATATTGGAATGACAAGAAATGTTGCTTAAGGAAGTTTTCCTTTTCTTTTCACGGAAAATTCATTTTCAATTTCCGAGTGCCTGAAATGAGTTTTTTTTTGTGAAGGACCTACCATATATTTGTTGCAAAATTGGACCAAACCAATTTTACAAAATACTAGGCCATATTTAATGCACAATTGACAAAATGGTTGGGTGTCAAAAGTTTTGATCCACCTCTGGTGAAAAAGACAAATTCCTACCGATTCAGCAGGAAGCGGGTCAAATTTGAACTGCAGCTGCCTCATAGTTTGCCATTTATTTTTTCCAAAAATCATTTCTAGTTACATAAGTACCTATTTAATCATAAATACATGGTTTAGTGGCGATACGTCGAGGTTTGGACGATGGGCGAGGGCCCCAACTCTAGAGCGCGTAAACTCGCATGCCCGCCGTGTGGTCACCGCGTGACCGTGGCGTTGCCATGTTTTCTGGGCGGCCTAGGCATGTCTAGTGGGTTGGGCACTCCCTAGGTAGGTGCTAGGAAGAAAATCACAACATAAGATTCTCACGAGGAGACCGATCGATGCTCAAACATGAATAAGCAGCCAAGTGTTTGATTAGCGGTACGGGAAATGCACATGGATAATGGGCGTGAGTTTTGGCTAAGGATGATCAGTTACTAAGAAGACCGTCTTCTCAAATTTCCAGCTCAAAGGAGGAGCCTAGGTGGTACTTGCTTTGCAAAGTACCACACTGGACATAAATACGAATGTTGAAGCTGGGCTCAAAATAATGAATGGATTGAGCTGGCATTTGGTGGAGGATGGTTATTTGGGTAGAGGAAAGCACTGTAGAAAATGGATACCATTTAGACATGCCAAAATGGTACTTCCTTCACAAAGTGCTGCTCTAAACAGAATAGGAAAATGAATATTGTTGAGTTATTTTTGAACTAGGAAACGAAGGTTTTTGACATATTTGATGAAGATATCATCCAAAAAAATTATGAGAGTTTTTTGGGAATTTTTGGAATAACAGAAATATAGGTTGCTTCACAACCTAGGGCAAAAACTGCCACATGGACATGACACATAGGCAAAACTGATGAGATGGCGCCTAGTCATCACAACCCACCACAATCTACAAGGCTATGACCATCTATATTGGTCGTTAACAACTAGAAATAAGGCAGCGGACCAGCACTGTTTGCTTTATGACCATTTCGTGTAAGGACATTATGACCTTTCTGACCAAAATGGTCGCAATGGTTTAGGGTTTGGAGCCCCCCGAACAGTTTTTGACCAATTGGTCTCAAATGGTCATAGATCTATGACCAATTCTTCCAGGGTCACTAACAGAAGGTCACTAGTTGACATATTTCTTGTAGTGAAAGTGACAACCATAAGGCTCCTGCAAGTTGCCGATAACTTTTACAAAACATGATCATCTCATACAATAAATTATATCGCATCATGTATTGACCATATCACATCATAACATGCCCTGCAAAAACAAGTTAGATGTCCTCTACTTTGTTGTTGCAAGTTTTACGTGGCTGCTACGGGCTTCTAGTAAGAACCGTTCTTACCTACGCATCAAAACCACAACGATTTTTCATCAAGTGTGCTATTTTAACCTTCAACAAGGACCGGCTGTAGTCAAACTCGATTCAACTAAAGTTGGAGAAACAGACACCCGCCAGCCACCTGTGTATGAAGCACGTCGGTAGAACCAGTCTCATGAACGCGGTCATGTAATGTCGGTCCGGGCCGCTTCATCCAACAATACCGCCGAATCAAAGTAAGACGTTGGTGGTAAGCAGTATGACTATTATCGCCCATAACTCTTTGTGTTCTACTCGTGCATATCATCTACGCATAGACCTCGCTCTGATGCCACTGTTGGGAAACGTAGCATGCAATTTCAAAAAAATTCCTCCGCTCAGGCAAGATCTATCTAGGAGATACATAGCAACAAGAGGGGGAGAGTGTGTCCACGTACCCTTGTAGACCGAAAGCGGAAGCGTTATCTTAACGCAGTTGATGTAGTCAAACGTCTTCATGATCCAACCGATCCAAGTACCGAACGTACGGCCCCTCCGTGTTCAGCACACATTCATCTCGATGACGTCCCTTGAACTCTTGATCCAGTAGAGGGTCGATGGAGAGTTTCGTCCGCATGACGGCGTGGTGACGGTGTTGGTGATGTGATCCGCGTAGGGCTTCGCCTAAGCACTACGATGCAATGACAGGAGGAGTAAACTGTGGAGGGGGCACGCACACGGCTAAGAGAACAATTGATGTGCCTTTGGGGTGCCCCTGCCCACGTATATAAAGGAGGGGGGAGAGTGGCCGGCGGCCAGAGGGGCGCGCCATGGTGGGAGTCCTACTTGGACTCCTAGTCCAAGTAGGATTCGGTCCCCCCTTTTCCTTTCTTCCACCGGAGGGAAAAGGAAGGAGAGGGAGAGGGAAAGGGAAAGGGGCGCCGCCCCCTCCTCCTTGTCCTATTCGGACTCCCTAGGAGGGGGGGTGCGCGTCCACCCCCTGCGGGTTCCCCTCTCTCTCCCTTAGGCCCATGTTGGCTCAACGCTTCCCCATGGGGTACCCCCTTGGTACTCCTGAAAAAATACCCGAATCACTCGGAACCATTCTAATGTCCGGTTATAACATTCCAATATATGAATCTTTACCTCTCGACCATTTCGAGATTCCTCGTCATGTCCGTGATCTCATCCGGGACTCCGAACAAACTTCGGTCACCAAAACACACAACTCATAATACAAATTGTCATCGAACGTTAAGCGTGCGGACCCTACGGGTTCGAGAACTATGTAGACACGACCGAGACACATCTCCAGTCAATAACCAATAGCGGAACCTAGATGCTCATATTGGTTCCTACATATTCTATGAAGATCTTTATCGGTCAAAGCCGCATGACAACATACGTCATTCCCTTTGTCATCGGTATGTTACATGCCCGAGATTCGATCGTCGGTATCATCATACCTAGTTCAGTCTCGTTAACGGCAAGTCTCTTTATTCGTTCCGTAATGCATCACCCCGCAACTAACTCATTAGTCACACTTCTTGCAAGGCTTATAGTGATGTGCACTACCGAGAGGGCACAGAGATACCTCTCCAATACACGTAGTGACAAATCCTAATCTTGATCTATGCCAACCCAACAAACACCTTCGGAGACACCTGTAGAGCATCTTTATAATCACCCAGTTACGTTGTGACGTTTGATAGCGCACAAGGTGTTCCTCCGGTATTCGGGAGTTGCATAATCTCATAGTCAGATGAATATGTATAAGTCATGAAGGAAGCAATAAAAATAAAAATAAACATTCATGATGCTAAGCTAACGGATGGGTCTTGTCCATCACATCATTCTCTAATGATGTGATCCCGATTATCAAATGACAACAAATGACTATGGTCAAGAAACATAATCATCTTTGATCAACGAGCTAGTCAAGTAGAGGCATACTAGGGACACTCAGTTTTGTCTATGTATTCACACATGTACTAAGTTTCTGGTTGATACATTTCTAGCATGAATAATAAACATTTATCATGATATAAGGAAATATAAATAACAACTTTATTATTGACTCTAGGGCATATTTCCTTCAGTAAGGACGCCATGGATGAAATACCATGCAACTAATTCATTCTTTTTTTAGAAAACTATTTTTTCCCTTGAAAACATTCCACTATATATCTTTATTCTTAAAGCACAATTTCTGTGTGAATTATGTGAAAAAAATTCATTATTTGTTTAATATTCATTTATTTTTTTCTATAAGGATAATATCAATGTCACTAATTCATTTCTCCTTATGGAACTTTTTTTACAATAATACACTATTATATGCTTATTCTTGCATATTATTAAAAAGTGCAAATTCTGTGTAGACTATTTGCAAATTTTGTTGTTATTTGTTTATTATTTATTGCTTTTTTCTTTAAGGATAATATTGATGTTGCTAATTCATTTCTTCTTACGAAACTTTTTTTAACAAAAAATACATTATTATATGCTTATCCTTGCATATTATTAAAAAGCACTAATTCTGTGCAGATTGCTTGCAAATTTTGTCGTTATGTTTTTTAATCTTTTTGGGATGTGGGAAGAAGAGCAGCCGCCACCTCATCTGCAACGGTACGATCAGCACCTCCTCGCATCCCAAGCTAACTCAGTTGTGCGCGCAAAAGCACTAGCTCTTCTTCAACCTACTGCGATGGTGGTTGAACCTATGTAATGCTTGAACATATGCTACTACGGTTTGAATTATGCAATGAAACTACGCATTGCTGAGCACCAAACTGAAGGCTCTCGGAGGGTACCCACCGTCACGAGGCCGTCAATCATGAACGGCCGTGCCATGTGGGTGCTTATTGCCGGGTGACGTGTGTTTAGATCTCAGCATAGAAAGTGTAAGCCGAGTTTTTTAGCTATGCCGTTGTTTGTGTCTTGGTAAAGGCCTATCTCTACCGTGTTCTTAGCTAGTGTTGCCGAGAGATACTCGGCTTACGTTGGTTCTTAGCTAGTGTTGCCGAGAGATACTCGGCTTACGTTGTGTTTGCCGAGTGCCTGTGCGTTGAAACTTGACGTATGTGAAAGCACTCAGCGGTATAGACGTTATTTGCAGTAGTGGAAAAAGGAAAATCACCTCAGAATCTCTTTTCTTAGGAACTTATTTTGAACTCAGCAAGAAAGAAAGATACTACTAAATCACAAGTATGAAATTGTAAGGTTAAAAGCCTACAGAAAAGTGGAAAAAGCACTCTACACCGGAACTATGATTGGAACGTATGAGATTACTCCAAAGGCACATGTATCCGTCTGCCTTAGGGTGAAGGTGAAGATTAGGGTGGCGGAGCCACTGATGCGTGGTATGTTCTTAGATGACGATGAAGATGAGGATGGGGACACCATTGTTAAGGAAGCAAATAAGAAGAAGGAGGGTGAGGAGGAAGGAAAAAATTGGTGCTACTTCCGGTATGAATTCTTGCAATAAAGTGAGGCTAAATCGCCGGTTGTTCGCCCAATTAGGTTGTTTGCTAGGGATGCGCGATGCACTTCACAGCTCTGTCTTGCTCCACCTAGGGTTTGCCCATTTGTTTTGACAGCGTTTTGCCTATTTCGAGCTGATGAAGTTACTCCAATCTTCACGCTTTACTCACTTTATTATGGCTTTGTCTGTTTTTCCCTCGCTTGATCGCGCTCATGTTTCTCATGCTCATACCCTAAATTTGGTTTTGCGGACATACAATTAAAAAGAAATGAAAAATGTAGGATCAAAATGAAAGGCGGTGAAAAAACAAGGCACTTGTCCGCTTCTAGTTAGGTACATGTCTATAGTGGAACCAGACTTACAACATAGGGGATCGTATCAATGTATTCGATGGCCATGCGTGTTTGTTTATCATTGTTGCCGGGGTTGCGATACCTCATGTTCTTCATGAGAACCCTACCCTTCAATACAACTTCTTCACTCCGGCAGTCATAGCGCATGAGATGGTCGGAACCGGCTTCGAACACTATCTCCTCATCAACCATGCCGATCAGACGTAAATACCTTTGCTCATGGAACGTGGGGCCACAGTCGATGAAATAACGCCGGTCCCAATGTGGCCGCTCATCGTTGCGGCCGAGATCACCGCACATCCACATCTCCAGTGACATGTAGCGGATTCCCTGGCGAGGCGCACATAGGCACAACTCTCCGTGCAGCTCGGCCAAGCTAGATGATGCGTAGTCTAGCCCTAGGCCACAAGGAGGTGGTTTCGCCGTGACGCTGAAGGACTCGTCCTCCAAGTTAAAGCGAGTGAAACCTGGAGCATCATTCGCAAGAAGCGACTCCTTGATTGTCCAGAGCAAGGAGCCCATGAAGAAGATTGCCGTTCGTCCTGTCATGATAGGGTATGGTGGTGGCACCGTCGTCTCACGCCACTGTTTGTCCTTTCCTATGGTGATCACCTCCATCCAGAGAGCATATAGTAGAAATCATCCCCATCGAGGAATCGAGCAACCTTATAGGCGTTGGAGTGAGGGTCATGGCCGAGGCCGAACGCCTGATATCCTTGGAAGTCAGGCGGGAGTCGACGTGGCTTGACAACGTGCGGGCTTGGAGGAAGTGTGAGGACGCGGCATGTGGCCGGGTTGAACACACGCACCACATCGTTGGCAGGCAACAGCACGAGGCCGTCGCAGTGCGTGAGGTCGTGCGCCTCTCTCTTCCGGGGGAAGAAGTAGGACGAGTCGGCCATGGCGTGTATGAGGGTGGCGGCGGCGCCTGGCTGAGTCTCGTGATTCCACCGGTACAGGCCGGCGATGATCACCTCTTTGGACCCAGAAGTTGCTCGCCGCTGTATCTGATCATAGGAGCGACGAGCACGGACATGTTCTGGAGACGGAGGTGCGCACGGAGGAAGGAATCGTCGTTGCCGATGGTGTCACGCCATGCCTTGCAAACAAACATGAACCGTAGCAGCGACCTGACGGGGATCCGGGGCAGGATGTGCGACACGATGACCTCGTGTGGCACGTACGGCGCCATTGTCACGTTTGTGGCGATGAGCACGCACGTACGGTTGCCTGAATGAATCCTTGTGATAGATCGATGTAATTAAGAAAGCAACAACACGTTATCGACTCGTACACGTACAAGTTTATGCAAGTGAATCCTTGGTGTACACGTACACGTACGTTATTTCTCGATCGTCACCGATATTTCTCAATTAATTAACGACTGCACTGTCGGATCTACGCAGTAATTAATCCCTAATATCCAACTCGGGCGGTACAAATATTAGATCGAACGCGATGGGATCTCGTCGTCCGGCGGCGGAGGCCACCAGCAGCATGGATATGCTACAGGAGATCCTGCTGAAGCTGCCGACCAAGGACGTCGCACGGTGCTGCTGCGTTTCTAAGCTGTGGCGCCGGGTCGGCAGCAACCCCTTCTTCCGCAACCTCCACGCCATGGCCACCCATGTCATCTCCGCGGCCCAGATCTCAAAGACCTTGCTTCTCTCAGAGAGGCTCGAGGCCCATGTCAACTAGTAATGGCGCACTATACCACGGTGCGCCATTAGTAATAATTTTTTTTATTTTTTTTTCAAAACTGCTAATGACGCATTACACACCAGGTGCGCCATTATTAATATATTACTAATGGCGCACCAACACATGGTGCACCATTAGTATATAGTAATGGCGCACCACATGTCTGGTGCGCCATTAGTGGCCATATCATTTATAGCCATTTTTCTAGTAGTGTGCAGTGCAGTTTATACTATTCCGAAAGGCTTGAAGCTAATTAACGAGCATTGCGCCTCTTTTTTATTTTTAATGACTTATTACAACTCAGAAAAAAATAGAAAAAAATAAATATAACAGAAAAGAAAAAAAAGTATATAAAAAACTACTCAGAAATAAATAGAAGAAAAAATAATTGTGATTAACTTTACTAAAAAAATGAGCATAGATGCGCTTATAGAGAGAATTCAACCTAACTTCATAATAAATTTCTACTAACTTTAGAGAAATTCAATATGAATTTAGGTCAAATTCCCTGTATAAAGGCATCTATTTTCACTTTGAGAGGAGCTCAACAAGGCAGAGAGGGAGGGGCTTATAAACCGGTGTGAGCGCCCTTCCGTTGGCGAGGTGGGACTAAACTCTGACCGCAATGAGGACCAACCCTTTAGTCCCGGTTGGTGGCACGAACCGGGACTAAAGGGCAGCCTTTGGTCCCGGTTCGTCCCACCAACCAGGACCAAAAGGTCCAGACGAACCGGGACCAATGGCCCACGTGGCCCGGCCGGCCCCCGGGGCTCACGAACCGGGTCGGCAGCAACCCCTCCTTCCGCAACCTCCACGCCATGGCCACCCATGTCATCTCCGCGGCCCAGATCTCAAATACCTTGCTCGTCTCAGAGAGGCTGGAGGCCGGCCGGAGCGACGAGGCCATCGTCTTCGACGTGTCGTCGGGCAAGACCATGTGCTGCATTCCCATCCCCGGCGGCTACAGCCTAGCCAACATCTGCAACGGCCTCCTCTGCTTCGTACACCGCTATGGCCGCGACGACCCCGATCCCGAGGCGCCGGTGGTGGTGTGCAACCCCGTCACCGGCGAGACCCTGGCGCACCCCAGGGCGCCTCCGCTAATGGTCACCCCCAAGAGCTCAGACACGCGCCAGTTCGCCTTGGGTTTCAGCCCTCCCACAAAGGAGTACAAGCTCTTTCGGCTATCGACACACTCTCTTTGCTCTGAGCAGCGCGTGGAGGTGGACGTGTACACCCTAGGCGACGCCGGTGGGTGGAGCCACCACTCGTTCCTCTCCCCGTGTCGCCCGACGAAAATCTCGCCGCCGGTGTCGATGGACGGCAAGCTGTACGTGTTGACCAAAGGTTGGCCCAGGCACGAGATTCCGAGAAGAATATTGGCAATCGACGTGGCTACGGAGTCATACCGCACATACCGTCTCCCGGATTACGAGTGTGTTCACTTGGATAGCCCGCCGGTGGGTGTCTTTGAGCTTAGCGGCCAGCTGTTCTTTGCTACGCATGCCCTCAACTGGAAACGCCCTGATACAAAGGCCATCCACTTCTGGGTCATGTCGCCGCCCGAGGGCGACAACTACGAGCAGCCAAGCTGGGATCTGCGCTACAGCTTCCACATAGCACCGGGACGACCAGGCTTTGTGTTCAACAGACCATGGTCATGCCTGATTGATGATGATGGGATGTTGTGCTACGCACAGATGCATTACACAAGTATGACACGATCGAGACAAGGGTCATGGACATCCAACGGACGATGGGAACGAGGAAGTAGATCTCCCAGTTGCTCTCTTGCCGTCCAAATGCATGCCGATGGAACTTGTGTAATACGCCACCCCTGTCCTAGTCTCTCCTCGCACCTTTGCGTTGCCCCCGTTGTCGCAGGACGCTGATGAAAACAAATTTAATATGCTTTGTATTTGTATCCTCCGCCACCGCTACACGGAGTAGAGAGAGAGGAAAAGATGCCATCTAATCAATCTCCACGATCTTCGCCTCCTTCATTAATCTCCACGATCGAGATTGTACATAGGCTGACGACACAATCAAGCTAGAGCGATCAAGGAAGGAAGGAAGGAGTCCTTAATTAATTGCGTCGTACTCCCTCCGTTCGGAAATACTTGTTGAAGAAATGGATAAATCTAGACGTATTTTAGTTATAGATGCATCTAATTTTATCCATCTCTCCGATAAGTATCTCGGTACGGAGGGAGTGGTGTGGCATGCATCACGCACAGGCATGCATGCGTGACTGCACCAGCCAGCCCACTTGCCAGCTACTACTCGCTTCTTCGAATTTTTTTTTAAGGATCAACGCCTGCTTGCTTGCTCGATCTATTTGTTAAACCCATTCTGGAAGATACAACGATGTCCGTATTAATTCATAAACTTCTCCATTACTTATTGCTCTTATTTTCCTTACCGACCAACGCCAAAAAGCCCCTGTTCTTTTTTCTATTTTCCTTTCTTTTCACCGCAATTCTCACAACCCTCCCAACTCACACGCCATCATCCGCGGCGGAGGACCTACTCACTCCTCCGGACGCACGGACGGACGGTGAGCCCTCGACCGGCACCTTTGGAGACACGACACGACCATGGGTCGATCGCTCATGAAAGGGGGGAGGGGGGCGACTAGACATTAATTAATTGTTCAAGAAACATGACACCGGCTCCAAAAGATGGAATGCCTTAACAACAAAATGCTACTATTACACTCAAAAAAAACAAATGCTACTACGTACTAAGAGTTGATTCCACGCATGACGGACGCCAAGAAGTTTTGTTTTTCTTTATGCATATGCATGTGTGAACGCGCGCTGATTCCACCCGTGCCTGTACACCCGACCCCATCATATTTTTTTAATGGAAATGAAACGAACGATGCGTTCACCCGATTGATGTCTTTTCTTTTCTTTTTTTTCTTTTCTTTTTTCATTCACGCGCTCGTCCAGTACGTACATATCATATCCATGCATGGCGTATGGCGTCCAGAGTGGAAGCCATGCAAAGCGAGCAAACAACAGGCTCCTTTTTCATCTTCTTTTTATGTGATCAAGTTTTACCACAAATTTACATACTTATGCTAGAAGAAGAAATATAAGAATGTAAGAAGACGGATTGTATATTTTATTTTATTCTATTACAAGTAGTGAATCTATACTAGGAGCCTGCATCTGCAACCAGCCCCGGTGAATGGGGGATGCCGACAGCCGCCGCACAGCACACTCGCATCACGTCATCTGCATTGTCCTCGCCACCGATCTGCCCAACACAATAGCGGAACCCCGACCGCCGCACCTCCGAGCAGAGACAACTCATCACCCGGACCGACCCCACCAACGCGTACCTACTGTGGAAGCTCCGACCAGCCCGAGAACGAGCCCCACCATCTCCACCGCGCCGACATCCAACGTTTTGGGCCTGGACCTAGGAGAAGGGACGAGCAACCAACACCCAAGCGCCAATCGCGGCCACCAGAGTTGACCCAACCTCTTGTCGACCATCCGTGCAATCACCACCACAGGCACGCAGCAAAGGTCGCCCGCCCACGCAAACCGCAACCCGTGCCCCCTGCTGACGCCAGAGACATAAACTGACTGGAGGCCGGCTGGCACGCCACTGCTTGGGGAGCCAAGCAGAAGATGAATGGCTGACCCAACCCCACCATCTGTGAGCCCTAGCCCTGCCGTAGTAATGAGCCGAGCCGCCCGAATCCCCACATCGACACATATGAGACACCACCACCACCACCCCCCTTCCCGTCTGTGCCGAGGACATGGCGGCCATCCCCCGCAACCCACAACCCCTTCAAGCCGCTGCCGGTAACCCGCGCCTCCGCCACGCCCCGTGAATGCGTCACGCCACCACCCAACTATGACAGCCCATGCCACCTAGCACCGAGCGGGCGAAAGATGAGTGCCCCGCCGCCAGTCGACCATGGTTGGCCTTTGCCATCAACGCAACGAGGCGAAGTCTAGGCGAGCTCTGCCCGTGCATATTTGCCTACACATAGAAAAAGATGTCCAGGCGAGCTCCGCCCGTGCATGCATGCATCGAGAGATAGTTAGCAAACAAACTGCTGCATATGGAAGTGATGCATGCTTGCTTGAATGGAAATGTAGAAAAGGGAAGGAATCCTCATCGTCCGCACTCCGACATGGACCATACTCAACAACTTTTAAATGGAGAATGCGACCGGCACACATGTGATCAGAGTGTTATGGTGGTTTGCATGGCACAATTTTAGAGTGGCCAAAGAAATGACAAACGGCTGCACATCAAATCATAGAGCGATTTGGGAGTGTAACTACATAGAGAAGGCGGCCAACACACACACATCACGAGGATATGTGTGACATGGTACCGGATTGTCCTCGACAAGCAAGTAGGTGGGAACGACTAGGTCCATATGACGGTTTCGCATCGAGATACATGTGAGCAGACCGAACTTAGAGGTGACGCCGGGAGGAGGCTAGGGTTGGGGGCACCGGCGAATACCGTGGAATCTTGCCGGCTAAGGGCTCACCTACAACCTATCGTTTTCCAACTTTTGAGAACTATTTACCATCATTTATTTACATAGATTAGAAATAACCTACAACCTGGTCCCAAAATACGTAAGACAAATATATATTAACCTAACCTACCCATTACCGTCCTCATGGATCTGCTATATTTTGAAAGTTGCACTTGGTCCGTCGGATCTAGCTAGGATCGACCGAAGAGGGATCGATCCATGAGAGGTCGTGATGGACCAGTCAACAATCAGCTATCCGTGGCTGGATTGGACACACAAGTAGGCAGCCTCTGGGCATTGGTGAACGAGCAGCAATTGCTATGCTTTGAAACAAGTGTGCCATTGGATCTGGATAAAGGTCTGAGATCGAGGAGAGAGGGGGATGGATCCGTGGGACGTCCCCATGGACAAATCTGGGTTCAATGATCCATGGCCGGAAATCACTCGCGATTTTTTGAGTTGATGAAACTAACGATTCGTAAAACAAAAAAATGGAGAGATGTAACCCTAGTCAGGCAGATGAAAATGTCAAAGAGAAGCCAAGATGATAGGAGGAGGAGCCATGCGATCTAGCGTAAGTAATGTGAGAGCTACGGTCAAAGCGGAAGTGAAGGCGCATATTTGGAAAGAAACACCCAAATATTTGACCGGTACAGATCAGTGTGGGTTTTTTGGTAAAAAGAATTACGTGGACTAAATAGGACTGGAGGGAGTATTTAGTTTGATTTCCTAAGTTACGGGCTCAAATCGATTAGGTGAGGCCGCCGCGCTGGCCAAGGGTTTCCCCCGGAATCACGCCCAACCACCAGATCCGCCCGTCCAGGCCCCCATGACGACGACCGAAGTCACCAGGGGCTGAAGCTCAGACAGATCGGAGCAGATCGAGGCTGGGGACGGAGCTTCTCCAGGACGGCAGAGCCACCCACGCGGGGGCGCCGCAACGCCAGCGCCCG
>NC_041387.1:666123277-666156901 GCF_002162155.2 Triticum dicoccoides | reverse complement strand
CCACCGGCGCAGCCCGCCGCACCGGCCACGCCGGGTACCACCCATGGGAGCCACCACTCCGAACGCCAGGGCCCTCTGCAAAGACGGAGCCGCCATATCCCCGCTGCCCCCTTCATAGGTGCCGTGCCGGCGAGCACCTTAGGCAGCGGCGGAGGGAGAGGAGAGGGAGGGGGGGAGCGCGGAGGCGATCTAGGGTTCGCCCTCGAGTCGCCTCAGGGGAGGCGACGCGAGGGGAGGGGATCCTCTTGCAAAGGTAATGTTACTTCCAAATTTTCTTGTCAATTCCACAAACGTGTCTGTGTTAACGTTGTGATACTTCAAGGACACCATGTCAATCTTTTTCGTGCAACTAGCTTGTTGATTTTGGAGATCGCCGTTACAGAGGCGCCGGGAAATATCCGACATAGAACACTATGTTGTCAGTGATGCATCCATCAGGTGATAATGTAAGCCCGGGAAAGCAATGATATGACGCTGATCCTATTGTTGGGGATTGACATAATCTCCCAGGTCCCTACACACCCACATATCGAGTGAGGCGCACGCACGCACATAAGTCCCCATGGAGCTCGGTTAAATTGGACGCAGCAGCGGTCCGACGGCGGGCCGGAGGAGGATCTGTGGCACCATCTCGTCCGGCACGTACGGTGTCAATCGGTGAATACATATGCATGGAATTTAGGTGGTTCGGATCCTAAAAATACTACTACTACCATCAGGAAGTAATTAGTGTGCCCACAAGGAGTCCGACTTGATACCTGCTTCGACTCCAACTCGGCAACTCGTGCTCTAAAATAGACACCCTGCGATCACAAGCTGGTCGATTCCACGTTGCCGGATTGCTGTTGCCCATCTATCTGTAACGATGGGGCGTCGTCTTCGTCACCATCTTCGTCTATCCATGACGACGGGACGTCGTCGTCGCCATCTTCGTCGCGTTGAGGCTCAGAGCAGCAGCCACAGCAGGGAGATCCCTAGGGAGATGATCCAAGAGATCCTAGTGAAGCTGCCGACAAAGGACGTGGCCCGGTGCTACTGCGTCTCGAGGCTGTGGCGCAGTGTCGTCAGCGAGCCCTCCTTTCGCCGTCTCCACGCCGCCAACTACGCCACCGCCTTGTCGGCGGACGCAGATGTCTTGTTCGTCTTGACGACGTGTGAGCCGGGCCGGAGCGACGAGGCCAGCATCTTCAGCATGTCTTCGGGCAAGGCCATGTTCTCCTTCGACATCCCCAGTGTCTACGACCTCGCCAACGTCTGCAACGGCCTCCTCTGCTATGTGCACGGCAGCGGCCCCGAGGCACCGGCGGTGGTATGTAACCCTGTCACCGGCGAGACGCTGGCGCTTCCCAGGGCGCCGCCGCTCACAGGAACCAAGGATAAGACACATCTCTTCGCCTTGGGATTCAGTCCACCCACCAATGAGTATAAGCTGTTCAGGTTCTCTAAGGTGCACATGGCCGTGTACACCTTAGGCGACACTCGGCGCTGGCGGCAGCACTCATTCCACTCACCGTCTCATCCGGCTGAAATCCCGACTTGGCCGCCACTGCTGATCGACGGCAAGCTGTATGTGCTGACGATAGGTTGGAAGCGAGTGTTGGTAGTCGATGTGCTTACTGAGACATACCGCACGCACCGTCTGCCAGAGCATGAGACTCTCGACTATGCCAAGCAGCTAGTGGGTGCCTTCGAGCTCGACGGCCAGTTGTGCTTCGTCAAACACGTCTGTTACGTGGGCCTCCACTTTTGGGTCATGTCGCTGCCGGAGGATGACAAGCCTCCACAGTGGGATCTGCGCTATAACTTCCATATCAAGGAACCATTCTACATCTTCAGGCCATGGAGCGCCTGGGTTGACAATGGCGACAAGATGCTCTGCTACATGAACGATGAAACTTTGTACAAGTATGACACCAGAACATGCTCACCGCTGATGCCTGACCAGGGTCAACAGCTGCGGTGGGACCAAAGGCTCCAAATCCCGATGTTTCGAATATCAGGGGAAATTTTTAAATGCCACTTTAGAATCCGTGGGGGTTATCGTCCCACCCTGCTCTCGCCTCTCACCTTTGCGTTACCGCCTTCCCAAGATGACGAAGACAGAGAAAAATATAGACACCGATTCAGGCACACCTTGTCAAGTGTACTATATGGTGCCATCAGCAAATTAAGAAGAAGAAAGCAAAAGGAAAAAGAATAGATGACAAAAGTTGTACTCATTTGTTGATAGCTGATGTAAACTAAAAGCATTAGAAAATCAATTACATATACATACATATCGGCGTGGAATCATGTTA
Organism: Triticum dicoccoides; assembly: GCF_002162155.2. NCBI lineage: Eukaryota > Viridiplantae > Streptophyta > Magnoliopsida > Poales > Poaceae > Triticum > Triticum dicoccoides. The sequence continues at coordinate 666,154,604 of NC_041387.1, read as the reverse complement.
TCCATGCATATTTTTTTTTTCTTCTAAGAATGCATGCATCTTCTATCTGGTGATATATTTGTGTATACTATCATTTTGGCATCCAAAGCGCTGCCCCAGCCAGTACAAAAGATTCCACGCTGACTTTGGAATTTTCAAGGTTAACTTCTACTACAACACTTGTACTATATACAGTACTTCAAGGCAGGGAAGTGAAAGCGTATCTCAGAGACAGCAGGTCAGTTTCTTTGCTTGTTCGAGTGACCTCCGTCAAGGTTTACCCGCAGGAGTATCGTCAAGGCCTCCGTCACACGGCCCGGCGCCGTGCTTCCCGTCTTCAACCTCGACGTACTGTATTATCCATAGTTTTAAATAGCCGGCTATACTCGCTATAGCCTTTTCAGCAGGGTTCTGCTAAATAGTCGTCTTCATAAATAGTCCGCTATACCTCCGCTATAGCTGATTTAAAGGCCCACCGCTATTTTTCATAGCCCGCTATTTAAACATTGGAATTACCCCATGCCGCTCTTGATGGGGCCCTCCGCGGGCGGTGGCTTCGTCGACGTCATCGCCGCGTTCGAGGGCAAGCTGTCGCCCTTGCTGGACCACTTCTTTTCTGCTCGCAGGCCGCATCGTGGCCAACCCGCGGACAGGGCTCCTGGAGGTGCACTGCGACAAGCAGGGCGCGGAGCTCGTCGTCATCGAGGTCGGCGAGGCGCTAGGCAGCCTGGACTTCGACGACATGGACGCGTCGCTGGCGAGGGTCGGCGTTCCCGTCCAGTACGGCGCGGACGCCGTGCTGTCGGTGCAGCTGGTGTCTTTCGCCTGCGGCTGGTTCGTTGTGACCTGGACCTGGAGCACTAACCACGGCCTCGCGGACGGGTGCACGCTGTGCATGATCGTTGACGCGTGGTCTGAGCTCGCGCGGGCCGGGACGATCGTCGCCACCCTGAACTTTGACTGATCCTTATTCCGCCCTCGCACCACGCTGTCGTACGGCCCTTCGGTGGGCAAGCTGTTCATGCTGCTGGTGAGCGAGCATCTCGTCAACGCCCTCACGGCCGGGGGCTCCTTGGTCTGCCGCACCTACTACGTCGAGGAGCGGAACCTCGCCATGCTGCGCGCGCAGGCGACCGGCGACGGGGAGCACGGGGCGAGCCGCGTTGAGGCGGTTTCTGCATACCTATGGAAGGTGTTCCCCGCCACCGTGGGCTTGTCAGACCAGAGTTGCCGCATGGGCTGGTGGGTGAACGGGCGACGGCGTCGCATCACCGTGCCGGAGGAAACCAGGCGCAACTACGTCGGATACGTCACGACGTTCACGGTGGCCGAGGGGAGCACGAACGCGATCCAGCGGCGGCCGCTCCCTGAGATCGCGTCGATGGTGTGCGAGTCGATTAGGTCGACGGCCACCGACGAGCACTTCCAGGAGCTGCTGGACTGGGTTTGTCACATGGCGACTGACATGTGGGTCCCACATATCATAACGGTCCCACATATCATAATGCCTTCGGTGCTGGTCGAAATAAACGGAGTTGACTATCCAATCATGTCAGCGTGATGGGTGGGTCTCTCCTCTCATAAACACATTTAATTTGTTTAAACCGGTACCTATGCAAAAATGATAGTTTTAAAGAAATTTTTATAACAAAAATGGTAGTTTTTTTTATAAGAAGGGGGAAGTTTTCAGGACAAATACCTCTAAAATGGTAGTTTTTTGGAAATTACTCTCAATATGAGGTTCAGTTGGCAATGAGTGACCAATAATAGGTCATGGGCCAGTGAAGGAGATGAAATTTCATATACTCCCTCCTTTCACTTTTTAACTCAAAAATCTCCTCAACCAAGACGAATGATGAGTGGAGAAGCAAATTCCATACTTTGCAAATCCGTCGAATTAATGAATGAGATGAAATTAAGGGTGGCTCACAAGGCCTTGGAAATTTGGTTCGTGTCAACCTACGATCAAGTGATGGATGGGCTACGAAGGGGAACGATGCATGGCAGCTAAGACGGACAACTTTGTTAGCTGATTAATTAGTTGTGATTGAGGGTAAAGATCTGGGAGTTGTATAGGCACACCTTGTTAGTCAAGTTGTATGCATGAGGGTAAATCCAAATGAAATCATACCAGATCATATAATAGTGTGCCATGCTTGAGGAGAGGAGCCATTGGCCGTGATATAACACATATTAAGTGGTCAACTATGAGAACCACTAGCCTAATGAGCCAACTTGTGTGCATGATAGCATCCGATCTTGAGGGATGCAACTACCAATTTAGTGCCACATATGAGAGGAGCCAATAACCAGCTATATATAGGAGCACATATAGTTGACTTGTCCTGCTACTACCTAATTAGTTGAGGTCTGCACATGCATGTCTATAGTGTACGTTCACAATAATGAGAGCAAGCAATGCATGCCCGTGGCGTGCTCCCCAAAGATATCAGCCAATTCCAGCTAGTGCCATGAGGGCACATGTACTGTAAGCAGCGCGTGGCTTGTTGTAAACTGCGTACATAGGGTGAGAGCATCGATCCATGAGGGTACACGATCTGATTCTGATCTGATCATCAACACGCACACAACCTCTTGCATCATGTATAATCCGGCTATAAATACCACCCAAAACAACCCGAACATACAGCAGTACAATCACATACACATGTGACTAGCTTTCTCAATCAAAGCTCTAGCAATGGCGCCGCGGCCATCGTCCAAGCTCGCCCTCCTGCTCCTTGCCATGGCACTGACGGTCTACACAGTTCGCGGTTGCGGATACAACTGCCCGTCCCCGTCTCCGCCGCCGCCGCCGCCGCCAACACCGTCGTGCCCGGGATACAACTGCCCGTCCCCGTCTCCGCCGCCGCCGCCCCCACCACCGCCGTCGCCACCGCAACAGGCGTACCCCGCGTCGGCAGCACCACCATCAACCAGCTCTGGCTCGTGCCCGAATCTGCAAGTGTGCGTCAATGTACTGAACCTGCCGATTCTCAGTCTCGGCTTGTTTGCGAATGAGTGCTGCCCGCTGCTCTACGGGTTGGCCGACCTGCAAGCTGCCGCGTGCCTCTGCGACGTCCTCGGCGGCGTCCTCGGCCTCCGCCTCGACGTCGTAGTACTCCTCAACCAGTGCAACATTCCCTGCGAATCCACCTACACCTGCCCGCGCTGATCGATCAACCGTACACATATATGTGCTCTTTGCAAGCTTGCGTTCCAGTTCATCTTATATCTCAGTCTCGTGCATGCATGCATGCAACGGTGTTCACTAGGTAGGTACATGCGTAATCGTAAAAATGTGTCGTGTTGCGTTGTTGGAATTAATACTGTACCAGACATGCATGCATTAGTACGTGGAATAAAAGTACGTTGAAGTTGTCTAACGAAGTGCTTATATCATCTGGGATATTCATGTCTTTGTATCATCTGAGATGTCCGGGCTGTGCATGCATGAAAGTATCTAATTTTCCTTTTCTTGTGATGAAGAAGGACAGAAAATTACGTGAAAACCAAGTTTCGGTGGAAACCGATGAAAACTACTCAGAAACAATGTTCTAAAGTCTCGAAAAAATCTCAATGGGCATCAATACAACATGGGGTACTATCTTTGTGATGGCATCTATACTCATCAGAATAACTCATGGTGGGTGCTGCATCTAGAGCCAGAGTTAAGGGCCCATTGGTTTGGACTAGAGCCACTGTTTAGTGCAAGATCTATTCCTTGCGTATTGCGACGACAACATAGGATCGTCCACAGTGCCCAAACTTTTGGGCTGGCCCACAAGCCTTTTCGGGTCTGTCGTTCATCGATCAGTACATTCGCTGTTGTTCCTGATTTTTTTTTGTTTTCTTTGGTTTTTCACTTTTACTTTTCTTTGTTTCTTCGGTTTCTTGGTTTTTTGTTTTCATATTTTTTTCGCCGGTTTGTCTTCTTTTCTGGTTTTGACTGTATTTTCCAGTTTTTGCATCGGTTTTCATTGTTTTCATCTTTTTCCTTTGTTTTTTCACATATGTTTTTGACGCGTACTTCCTTGTTCATACACATTACTCATTTTTGGTATAATATAAAACATTTCTTATATGACTTTATCACCTTTTGAATGCATGATTAACACACTTTGATGTCTACATTTTTCCATGTACCTTTTTTTGTACATCAGGAATATTTTAGTCATGTGTTAAAAAAATTACATACGGGATTAACATTTCTAAAATACTATATGTTTTTATTTCTATGTTTCATACAGATTGTATATTTTTTCGTATACATGTCAAACATTTTAGTACTCATTTAACATTTTTAAAATACATGAAAATTTTAAAAATATGTGGTTGATTTCGTTCAAATATGTATAATTTTTAAAAAATACATGTGAAATTTTTAAAAATATATGTATATTGTGATATATATTAAATTGGGCAAAGATCTGGAGCTACTTCTACGCATCAATTATATAAGCTGATAAAGTAAAATGACACCAGCTACTTCTAGTTACGTATATGAAAAATAATATACATAAAATGACACCATCAATTATATCATCTGGGATATTCATGTCTTTGTGTGATCTGAGATGTCCGGGTTGTGCATGCATGAAAGCTTCTAGTTTTCCTTTTCTTTTGATGAAGAAGGATAGAAAATTACGTGAAAATCGATGAAAACCACTCGCAAACAATGTTATAAAGTCTCGAAAAAATCTCCAATGGGCATCAGTACAACATGGGGTACTATCTTTGTGATGGCATCTATACTCATCAGAATAACTCATGGTGGGTGCTCCATTTTGAGCCAGAGTTAAGGGCCCATTGGTTTGGACTAGAGCCACTCTCTAGTGGAAGATCTATTCCTTGCTTGTTGCGACGACAACATAGGTAGCGTCCGCAGTGCCCAAACTTTTGGGCTGGCCCACTAGCCTTTTTGGGTCTGTCGTTCATCGATCAGTACATTCGTTGTTGTTCCTGGTTTTTTGTTTTCTTTGGTTTTTCACTTTACTTTTCTTTGTTTCTTCAGTTTCTCGGTTTTTTTCCATTGTTTTTTCGCCGGTTTGTCTTCTTTTCTGGTTTTGACTGTATTTTCCAGTTTTTTGCATCGGTTTTCACTGTTTTCATTTTTTCCTTTGTTTTTTCACATATATGTTTTTGACGCGTACTTCCTTGTTCATACACATTATACCTTTTTTGTATAATATAAAACATTTCTTATATGTCTTTATCACCTTTTGAATGCATGATTAACACATTTTGATGTCTACTTTTTTTCATATACCTTTTTTTGTACATCAGGAACATTTTTTACTTATGTGTTAAAAAATTACATACAAGATTAACATTTCTAAAATACTATATGTTTTTATTTCTATGTTTCATACAGATTGTATATTTTTCGTATACATGTGAAACATTTTAGTACTCATTTAACATTTTTAAAATACATGAAATTTTTAAAAATATATGTGGTTGATTTGGTTCGAATATGTATAATTTTTTTAATATGTGTTACACATTTGGCATATTCCGAGACATAACTTTGTGCTCGCGTATGCAGATAGACATGGTGGACCGACCCGATAATTGTGTTAGCTAGAGGTTTTGTGGTTTTTGGAAGCTTCTATGGACCAGCTCGTTGAACCTTCTATCGCTTTTGTCCTGTTTAGGGAAAATTGCACACCATTTTTTATTTTTGTTTTATTCTATGTTTTTTCTTTATCGGTTTTTTGGCCCTCTTTTTTTGCAGGAAACTTTTTAGAATAGGTAATTTTTTTGGCTTTCTTTTTGAAATACATATCACTTTTTTCACTACACATTGAACATTTTTTGTAGGCCCAGATCTTCTTTTTAGATACACGTTGAATTTTTTTCAAATACATGATGAACACTTTTCTATAAAAACCAGTGCGTGGATACGTGTCCACACCAACAACCATGCATGTATAATATACCTGTCCATGGGCAGTCCGCCCCGGATGGCCCGACCCGACCCGGCACGAAATGCCCGACCCGGCCTGGCCCGACATTGTGCATAGACCGGGCCTGGGCCTAGATTTTGAGCCCGAAGGCCGGGCCTGGCTGGGGCCGGCCCGCTCATATCAGGGATTTAATGAAGAGGCCCAGCCTGAGGCCTGGCGGGCTTTTACACAATCAGGCCGGGCTTGTGGCCTGATTTTTAGGCCTGACGCCCGGGCTTGAGTTTTCTGCATCGGGCTTGTTTAGGCCCGTCCCGAAGCCCGGCCCGGCCCGAGTGACGGCCAGGTATAACGTATAAGCCAAAGCTAGCTATGAAACATTTATAGTTGACTTCTCTTGCTCTCCAGTTAATATTGCACTTGCTATACGTGTCCATGCATGGTATCAAACTAAGTAGCAACTACGGCATGCATGGCCATGGCATGAAAGTCGTCACACAGCATATCTTCAGCGCATTCCAGCCACTAGTATCCCGTTATTCTGTGTGCAGAGCTTGTTTGAAAATACACATGCCCATCAAGTATTGAAACTAGCCGGACGTATATTATAGTTTAAGCTAAGTTGTAGATGGAGTTTATTATAGTTTAAGTTAAGTTGTAGAATCAAACTTGAATGCTCGATCATGGATCAACATATACGTGCGCCCGGGCTATAAATACCACCCCACACAGCTCAAACTCACAGCGCCTACAAACCCTTGCTAGTTGCTTCCTATAGTAAGCCTTGCTTCCTCTCGACCAAGGCTAGCTTTCGCAATGGCGCCATCGACCAAGCTCTTCCTCGTGCTCCTCGGCCTGAACTTGATGGTCACCACTGTGCACGGTAGCTGTGAACCTCACTGCCCTACCCCGACCCCACCGTCTCCTCCATCGACCAACGGCGGCTCATGCCCTATTGACACGCTGAAACTGCGTGTGTGCGCCAACGTGCTGAACCTGCTGAAGCTCGGGCTTGGCGTGCCGCTGAGCGAGCGGTGCTGCCCGCTGCTGGCCGGTCTGGCCGACCTGGACGCCGCGGTGTGCCTCTGCACCGCCATCAAGGTCAAGGTCCTCGGCGTCATCAACCTCAACGTCCCCGTCGACCTGGTGCTCCTGCTCAACCACTGCCACAAGACCTGCCCGCCCGGCTTCACCTGCCCGCACTGATAGATCAACGTACTCGTCCAAGCATGGCATGCTGCGTACATATGCCATGCATGCAGCTTCCTATACACTACTCCAGTTTGTGTTTGAGTTCATCTATATATATATATATATATATATATATATATATATATATATATATATATATATATATATATATATATATGTCTTGTGCATGCCTAGGTTCTCTGTCACGCATTAGCATTATGCATGCATGCAGTGATCACTAGGTAGGTACGTAAACGTAAGTGCATGAAGTGTGTCAAGTTTGTGGTGTCCAAATAAATGACCCACGTAACCGGGGGTTTGTATCATCATGTCAAGTACTGTGCCGGGCGCCTACTATATGCCCCTAGCTTGTATCATCTGAAATCTGATGAAGTTGTGTAAACTCATATGTGTGTTACATATATATTGCCGCGTCATAGTCCACTCGTAAAACATATACTTGCACCGAGATCAAAGCCAACCCTAAGTTTTTTATGGATCGTAGGAAGAGAAACATAAATAAATCGGATCAAGGATAGATGAATTTAGTATTGACGAGCGACTTGCAGACACATGGCATGGGAGCTGTGATGCGAGACCATGCAGCAGCAATGTTTATATCGGCTGGCAGTTCATATCATCCTTACATGCAGGTACAGACCCAAAAACTTCTTGAAGCATATCAAAATGTTTAGAGTTACATCTTCTTTGCATCGAAGTCATTGTAAAAGAAGTGGATGCTGCTTATGGTTTGGTGCGACCTTTGTTGTCTTGCACAACTCCTCGGAGTAAAGTAAAAAAGGCTGTTTATTAGTCTTTGTTGTCTTGCACAACTCCTTTCCCTGCTCAAACATTACTGTTACATGTTTTGGGTGGCTGATTTTGTTTGGGTATCATTTTTTGCGTTTTCCTTTTGTCTCATTTTTCCCTTCTAACCTTTTCTCGTGTTTTTTTATGTTTTGCCTTCTTCAAATTTTATTTGCATCCATTTTACTTTGTTCATTTTCTGCTATGTCTTTGTTTTTTCATTTGTTTTCTTATGCTTTTGGAAAAATACCGGAATATCCATATTTAATTATTTAAAGCATATGAACATATATTTAGATGTTCATGAATAACTCTTCTTCAGAACATGTTTTTGGATATTTAGGAATACATTTTAAACATGAGATAACCACTTTGTTCAAATATATGAATATTTATGGTGAGGTACATGCACATTTTTTAAATTGATCTGCAACATGTGATTTTATCAATCTTTCAAACTAACCTTAACATCTGTTTCTGAAAAATATTAAATTAAAAACATACTTTCTAACAAATAAAACATATTAGTAGATGGCCTAGCCAATTAAGCATTAAGGATCTGTCAGGCGTGCAATGCCACACTATTCTTCGCAGAAACGTTGAATATGATGACTCATTCATCCTTGCACAAACTAGAAATTTGTTAGCTACATATTAGTCCATCGAAAAATAAAGCTAGATTCATCCGTGCATAAAGTAGAAATTAATTTTTTAGCTACAGATTAGTTCTAGTGTGCGTTTTTGCGACAACAAACAGTACACTCATTTATTTTACCTAGACTAGCTAGAAGCTCCAACAACGGCATACTGTTTTTTCGCAGATAGAATGCATATGATTTCACTTTTACTACTCTCAGTAGCCTAATACTTTCAAAGTATTGATTATCCAAAATTGCATACTTACACGTCACATAAAAATTTAGTACTCAAAGTGCGCAATTTTGCAAGAACTCGTACGTTTAGTCTAGGTGTTGATCCAATGATTGAAAAGATGACTGGAATATAAATATATTACAGAAAATTCAAAAATAGAAAATTATAACTCCCTGCTTTCCAAAATATAAGGCGCACTTGACTTTGCACGGTCTTTGATCCATGTCTTTAACCACTAATACTTCCTCTTTTTTGGTTTATAGGGCTTATCTCAAATTTTTCGTTTTACCGATTTAAAGAGCTCATCTCCATCTCATATTGAGATTTCAAGGCGCATTAAATATTTGCATGCATGAATTAAAAAGGAACTCACCAATGCATGCAATGTTCCTACTCATCTAGAGTACAAGATACGAAGTAAGTACAAAGTTGAGTCATCTATTTTGAAACGGAGGGAGTAGTATTAAATTGATCTGGATTTTTTTTAAAGGAGGTTAAAATTCCCGGCATCTGCATCAATCGATGCATGCATCCTTCTTTATTAATTATTCAACCAGGTGTGACAATACCTTACATCAAGCCACCCGGCGCCACCACTCACACCTACAAACTCGACAATGTGGGGTGCTCTGAGTCCCCATATCTAAAATCAGTGTCGTCATCGATCCATCCACATAATGTATCAGAACCTACATCCGGTGCGGCAAATCTAAAGCGTACATCACACATACGGTTTAGAAGGCGCCATCATCATCGTCCCGCTGACCCATCTTCATGAAAGAGATCCGCATTATGCTTGCCAGTCCGGCCAACCATCGACGCCACCACAGAGCCCAACGACACCACCTCCCTGTGCGCGAACTACTAAGCGCGTCGCGGTCGCCACCGGTACACCTCAACACCATGCTGCCAAGTACCACCAGCCGACACAGCTTGAAGTTTCTGGAAGATCTATCGTGCATAGCACTTACCGAACAGGCATGACAAAGCGTAGCAACCTATAGACCAGGCTTGGCTTGACGTCTCCACCGAAGCTTCATGCAAGATGAAGCCACTCCGCCGCATGCCTTTGTCTTCCAGCGCTGCTCCAGAAACGATGCTCCATCGACAGAAACCACACCACAGTGCAGCCATCGTCCAATCTGGAAGACCAGATCCAAGGGTTTCCCCCGGAGCAACACGCACTACTAGGAAAATGCTTATACATAGAAGTTTACCAGTAGTGTTTGTTTGTGTCCCCACACTACTGGTAATTACCAGTAGCGCTGGGTACAAAGCGCGCTACTGGTATGGATTAGCAGCAGCGTTGGTTTCTCTTAGACACGCTACTGGTAAGTGTGGCACACCACACCTCTAGATAAAAAAATATTAGTAGCGCGGGTTGTAAATCCTGCGCTACTACTAAGTGAATAGCTATAGCGCTGGCGATACACTCATGCTACTGCTCAGCGGGTCCACTGCAGAGTGCAACACCATCCACCCCCGATCCACTCTCACCCCTCTCCTCCGCCCCCACAATCTCCTTGCCCGTCGCTCCCTCTCCGGCCCCTTCCTCCCATCCGCCCGCCCCCCTGTTCCACCATGGCGCAGCTCGTCCTGGGCTCACGTCGTGCTAGAGCGCCCCTACCGGCATCGTCGGCGGGAACAAGGGCAAGGTCTCAGCCGAGGTCGCCCCGAAGAACGCCGCCGAGCATGGGCGTCGGGGGGAGGCCGATGAGGAGAGGTGGTCCCGCCTGCTGCCGGAGCTGCTCATGGGCATCTTGCGCCGTGTCGACGCCGGCGCCGAGCGCCTCCCCCCCTGCGCCGTGACGTTGTCGCCTGCGTCCCCCAGCCCCTCCCCGCCGCCTGCGCCCCCCTCCGACCTGGCCGCCTCCTTCGACCCCGTCCAGGAGTGGCTCCTCAACGACTTCGACTTCGACCAGGCCATGGGGAGCGAGCTGGCCAAGAGCTTCGGCCTCGGCGAGGCGGAGGCCACCGGTCCGGGCGGGATTGATTTTGCGTCGTTGTCCGGGAGCGGCGGATTGGGCGCGGACCAAATCGTGAAGGTGGAGGCATCGACGCCGATGACATAGACGTGTGGCATATATTGTGTGTGTGTGTGCGTGTACGCGCGTGCGTGTGTGCATGTGCGTGTGTTAATTATCTACATCAGATATGTGTGATTGATGATTGACTGTATGCATAACATGTACGTATTGTGAAATGCATGTCTGAACTGAAATAGGTAGACTTTTATTTTTTTTAAATCCTAATTTGTTACTAGTAGCGTGGGTGTATAATAGAAGCGCTACTACTATTCCTTTACTAGTAGCGTGGGCGTATAATAGAAGCGCTACTGGTATATCTGTTTAGCAGTAGCGTGGGATAAAACACACGCTACTGCTAAAAAATAGTTGTAGCGTCATAGCAGTAGCGTGAGAACCTACGCTACTGGTAGTCTAAAAACCCACACTACTGGTAAGGTTTTTCCTAGTAGTGACGAGTGGGTTGACAGTAGTTACCCCGATGGTGCCTTCATTAAGGTAACGACACATAATGCCGCCATCGGCTCGGTTTTCACCGGCAACTATTCTCCCCGACTCGCAGCTGAAACTAGATGACGGATCCCGAGATCCGAACACCCAGCCTCAGACTGACCACTTCCGATGACCGAGACAACCACCGCCGGCTGCACCGGCCATACCAGATCTGACCGGTGGTGCCGCCACCGAGACCACCAGGCCCTCCATGCCACCGCCCCGATCCGAATGCAGATTGCGCGCCACCGCCGCCAAGCCAGCCACCACCGCTGACTGCAGCCACCGCCTCCGCCCGAAAGGGCCTTCCGCTGCGCCCACCGCCCTATAGCCGCCGCCCGAGGGAGAGTCAGCCACTGCCGCCGCCTGCTGCAGCCATCTCCGCGGCGTCGCAAAAACTGGATCGTCCACGCCACCTCATGCCTAGGAGCGCTGCACCATCCTTGAGAAGCAGGAGAGAGGAAATCCTCCGCCACCCCCGGTGGCAAGGTTTGTTGCGTGTTGCCCGAGTCGCCCTGCGGGGGCGATGCGGGGGCAGATCAATATAAGAAATTCATGCCTAACGAACACAGGGAAGGTCATTAAATTGGGGGAGAATTTCACTTCCCTGGCCTCTGCACCAACTAGGGATGTATACAATCCTTGAAGTATGAGTATTAGGATTTTTAATCTTGGTCCTCAATAATAAATAGGAACCTAAATTCGCCTCCATAAGTATTTAAACCCAGGTGTTGGATTTGTACATCCACTCCCCCAACCAGTTGAGCTAGGCTCACTCTCCCATAACTTGGTCCAATATGGTTAATTAATACAGTTCGACTTGTAGTTAGGCTCGAGGTTAACTTGGTAATTTCCAGTTAGTCTAATATCCACACATGTGTTGTTTTAGATGTTATTGATCCTAATTAATCTATATTTCCGGCTAGCCCAATATCCACACATTTGTTGTTTCACATGTTATTGACTCTAATTAATCTATGATTATTCTAATAATTGCATCTGCTGATGCAGTTAACGTCCACGCCTCATGTTTCCTCCACTATCCATGTGTAGCATGCATGCCCGCCCTAGCCAGACACCAGCCGCATGTCCTTGTCTCTTAGGCTAGTCATAATGGGAGTAAATTAGCTAGTAACATAGCGCAGTCCAAAACAAATTTGCTAATGTGGTATGTATTTAATGAAGAGATATATGTTTAGAGTAACATAATATGTTACTGTAACATTAGCGCTTCCCAAGAGAAGATGAGTCTATAGGCTATTAAATGAATCCATCTATGACACTACTACAATGTTATTTTGCACTATGGAGATAGTAACTTATACTAGTGTCATATGCATGACACTAGTATAAGTTACTCCCCATTATGACCAGCCTTAGAAACAAGTTTACATCACTCGAAACCTTCTAACGTGAGAACCAGTACTAGTTGGTGTGGTTCTTGATTTGTAGTATATAGGCAGGTTTCAGAAGTACTAGAAGAAAGAATGTGGTATTATTTGGCTAGCTTAACCTTTGATTATCTCGGCACATGAGGCACGGTTGAGGACATTTGCAATTAGCAGGTGCCTTCGATTAAGAATTTCTACCAGTGCTTCCGATCGAAAGATCAAGACGAATTTGATCCTGACAAGGCAAAGTTACGGAAGCGAATCGTGATTGGTAATCAAGTCCGTTTGTTGATAATATGAAATCCGTAATCTACCTTTACGTCGCTCTTGGAGGGAACCTGGTGGAATTTTTCTTTGCAGTTTATAACAGTGCATTGTCTAAAATGCCCTTGATGTGGAAATATACTACCAGATTTTTTCTGTAGTATTATCAAATTTCGGCCACTGGATCACAAAAACAAAATGGCCCAAAATAATTTGCGTACTGTAAAGGACTCAAAGATATTATTCCCTATGTACACAAAAACAAATAATATTTTGGACTTGTCTCAAACGAAAGTTGAAAATTTTAGACCACCAATTCTGTTTTATATTCCTCTAACAGATATATATTTTGAGAGGCGATTTCCTACTCATGGTGGTAGCTACACACGCATGGTGGCAGCTACACGCCCTTTGGCATAAGTGCACTTTTGTTGTATAGAAATGACTTTTGCTCACTTCTCTTTGACCTTTTATTACCTTTTTGATACAATTGCCTTTTGGTTATGTAGTAGGGGCTTTTTCTCACTTCTCTAAGTCTTTTTGCTTACCTTTTTGGCATAATTGCCTGTTTTCTTGCCTGGCTGGTCCAAAGTCATGATATTTTTGTTATAGAGTTATTTTTCATAGTCCAAAATAATTTACCACAATAACTAGAGATAAAAATTGGGGTTGTGCGTAGCTACCACCATGGGTAGCAAATTATTTCCGTATATATTTTATATTGTTTGATTTTGAAACTAGAAAATCATATGGCCATGTTACACCACGAACTTGCGTTTGGCTGGGCGGTAGTATTGACGAAGTTGTAACTTTGTGTAAGAATGATTTTGCACCACCGTGAGTAACATGGGGTCTCTTTGTCCTGCAAAAAAAGAAAATAAATATCAATTTGTGGTCAAAGTTATACTTTGTGTCAATGTTAAAACATCACATTCTGGTCAACTAAAAAAACAAATATTTGTCTTTTTAGAGATTTCAAATGGACTACCACATACGTATGGATGTATATAGACATATTTTTTTGTTTAGATTCACTCATTTTGCTCCGTATATAGTCACTTGTTGAAATCTCTAGAAAGACAAATATTTAAGAACGGAGGGAGTAGCTGTTGATGCTCAAAAATATCAGTTCTTGTGAGGCCATTTGCATTCCATCCTGTCACTCGAATACTGGTCGGATACGCTCTCCCTTCTCGAATCTGAAGTTGTCAACTCTCTAGTTTTTGTCACAGCATTGAAATGATCCCTTCTTGTAGCAGTCGAATTGACTCAATGTTTGTACATAATGGGAAATTGAAGCAGCTAGAGAGAGCAAGTTTTGGATGCATCCTCAGTATATCCTAGTACATCGCTCGGCCACATGTATGATCGTGTGAAATGAAGAATAAAATGTCTCCGTTGGTCACGTCATGCATGTTTGACCTAACACCTAGTGTACGTACAACGGCATGCATGCATACATACTCCCTCCGTTTCTAAGTCTTTCTACTAATATGGACCACATAATAGACATATTTTAGATTCAATCATTTTGCTCAGTATGTTATCTATATTTGGAACGGGGGAGTAGATTCGGTCTGACACGTCTCATTGGACTGCTCAATGTCTCTAAACCATTAAACCCTATAAGCATCGCGTGTAGGGCAGCCAACCAGCTATGCCACGTGGTGCAAATTGGTTGGTCACGGTGAAAAAGCTTTTGGGCTATTATTTTTAGATGAAGGTGAGAAAAATTTCAATTTTTTGTCTCTCTAGATGGAGGTGATGACCCCACACTCTTTTTAATGGAGGGCTACGCAAAGTGGCGCTCGCTGGTAGGCTGAGTTGGTGATTTTTTTCTTTTCTTTTTTATTTCTTTTTTCTAGATGGAGGTAAGGATTTTTTTATATGTTTTTTAGATGAAGGCGAGGACTTTATGTATTTTTTAAATGAAAAGGTGCACATAACTTCCTCTCAGGAGGCGCCATCGGGTGACGCCCCAACCTCTAGTCAGATATCATGGGTCACCAATCTCGGGCGCTGACATACGTGACATGGGAGACTACCTATTTATTCACTTTTACTACATGGTATTTTTTATGGCTTTTTCTATGTCTTGAACTATTTTGACCAAACTAAGTTCACAATACCTAATTTGACACTACAAAATCCTGACGGTGTGTCCGTCAAAGATCGCAAACGTTCTCAACAACATGGCTGCCATGGGACGGCATGACGACGGGTCTATGGTATTGCCGATCATGGCCTAAATCCATGGGCACATGTGATCGTCCAGAGAGAAACTGACGATTGGATTGTGGATCCCACTGATTGGTGGGCGATCACAATCACGATCTCAGATACTCTATTCCCTCCCTTAATATTATAATTTCATATTACGGGTCAAATTTTAATCGTAAATTTCTGTAATATAATATGAGTTTAACACAGTACAGACGCAAGCGCTTATATACACGCGCATATACTCACCCCTATGAACGCACACACGCACATGAGCACCTTCGAAAGACTGCATATCATCTTGAAATTTATGAAGACACCGTAGGCACCTCGTCGTCGACGGGAACATCTCCTTCCACTGAATATAATGCCTCTAACCATTCAACCACAGGTTGGTTCGCATATAATATGAGTTTTAGTAGTAAAAATAATAACATTTGAAACTTCACTTGAATATGAATACAATGATATATTTTTTATGCATGTAACTTATATTTTATTAGTTAAATATATGATCAAAATGATATTATGAACCTGAACGAAGAAAGTATGCGCCAACGATGCTTGCGTTAGGGTTGGGTCACATGTTGTGGAGCGGATTGGTGTCACAAGGGAGCAACTTGCGCGGCTACAAATGGGCCTCCACCCAAGGTAAATAGTCAAAGTGGTTTGTGAATTTTAAGATCCTATGGAAAAGGTACCCTCTTCTTGCTCAAGCCATGGTTCAGAAGAAGCCCATTACCCGAGGACTTCTTGGCTCTCTTTGCAATCTGCTCGGATCCGATGCTCTTGGTTGCCTCGGCATCCAATAATGGGGATTTAATATCTTCCGACCAAAATTTGGCCCCCAGGAAATGTTTGCATATACCAATTTGCTTGGAGAGAGGGTGATGGGGCAATTGCTCCCTCACTGTGGGGGTCCCTGGATGTTGTTTCTTGGCACCTGGCTCCCCCGGAGATCATTTTTGTCAGGTTTTCATACCTTTCCTTATGCCATGCGCCGACCCTTGCATGGACCACACCCTTGTCTGGCTCTGAAGATCAAAATCATCGCTTGGCAGCGGCTCCATGATCTCCTCCCCTTAGGTGTGTATGTGGTGAAGTGGCATATGTCGGGCAATGGGTTTTCCCTCTTTGTGTGGCTCTTTCCAAGATCCACATTTTCTTTTCTTGTCCCGCTGCTCAGTTCTTAGAGAGCTTTGTTCATGAGGCTCCGGGGCCTGAGTGGCAGACCTCAGACTTGGGCAAGTGCCCAGGGGCTCTGTCAAACCATATCGGTAGGAGGAGGTGCTTCTTCTAGGTAATGTTCACGGTGATGATCTAGACCCTATAGGCTGCATGTAGCAAGATGGTTATCAAGCTGGTGTTTCTATGATGTGCTTATGACTGTGTTTAAATTTATGTTTATTGTAGTAGTGGTACCTGCTTTGTAGGCAGCGAAACAAGCGCCGACTAGGTGGCATGATTAATGGTCTTCTGGGGCAGGACACCAACTCGCTCCGCCCCCTAGCCAGTGATCTTTTGACTCCACTGATTCATGAATCACTTCTTATTTTGCATTCGACATGTTTGTGTTGTCACTATAGCATACCTCCTATATTCTTTCATATACTTGAACTATTTGCCTAGACGTGGTGATTGCTTTATTTATAAAGTGGGATGAAATCCTATTTTGAGTAAAATGAACGTGGGTTGAGATTAGCACGCGAAGGGCTTTAGATGATGTGTGGCTGGTAGTTTTATTTGGGCCTGCACGGTTTAGGTTGGGCCTTCATTATTACTAATTACCTTCAAAATAATATGGGAGCTTATAGTGGTACGCAGACATGCATGCATGCACATCGAGAATTAATCATGACAAACCCTATGTACAAGCATTGTTATTTTGGTACTATATGTAATTTCCACAGTTGTAAGACCAGAAAAATATGATAAAACTCCAGTTTATTCCTAGAAGTTTAGAATGCGCCTCAAGGGGTGATTGCGCAGACGTGATAGAAGTCTTCAAGAATCACCCCCGCATAATGGAAAAGGCCATTTATTATTCTTGGTTATCTTCATTTCCCTGCTAACAGATTTCCATTTCAAACCAGGTTATCCAGTCGTTTCTATGCACTTTATATGAAGAAGAGTGGGTGTTTCCCCCAAAGAGAATATGATGGGTTGGCTCATGTTCTTGGTGTCATTTGTGTGGTGTTTTTCCTTTTTTTCTCATTTATTATGTTTTGATAATTTTCACCTTTTATTTTCATTTATGTTTACTTTGTTCATTTCCTATTTTCTAAATTTTCTCATGATTTTTATGTTTTCTTGTAAAACATATGAATATATAGTCAGATGTGCATGAATAACTCTTATTAAAAACACTTTTTTTGTATATAGGAATATGTTTTAAACATGTCATGAGCACTTCTAGCAAATATATGAATATTTACACTAAGGTACATGAACATGTTTGAATTTTCTCGCAATATATGAGTTCACATCTTTTAAACACGCATAAACATTTGTATCTCAAAAATATTCCAAAGAAAACTTTTTTGCGTAGAATTAAAAACTAATAGTAGATGGGTACATGAACCCTGTAAAGTTGAACATTATGACTCATTCATCCTTGCATACAAAAATAACTCGTTAGCTAAAAGTCAGTCCATAAAAAATAAAGCTAGATTCATCCTTGCATAAGCTAGCAATTAATATATTTTCTACATATTAGTAGTAGTGTGCGTCCTTGCAAACAACAAACATTGTATTTATTTATTTCAGTTCGAGGCTCAACAGCGGTATACACTTTGTCTGCAGATAAATAGAATATATGTTCCCTTTTACTAAATCTCAGTGCCTTAAAAGATTTTAAATATTGAGTACCTAAAACGGCACAGTATTACCTGCTCAAAGTGCGCAAGCTTCATACAAATTAAAGAATGAAATGAAGTTTTAGTATTCAAACTGCACAATTTTGCCAGAACGCACGTAAACGTAGGTGTTGATCCAAAGATTTAAAAACTTAACTATAAATATAATTTTGACAACTAAAATAGACAATAATCAATTTCTTCACATGCCGTTGTTCAAACACGGCGGCCTAGCTCCATCACAAGACTAATGTAAGCTACTCCCTCCGTCTAGGTGAATAAGTCATTCGTTAGTTCTAGGTCGACGTTTTAACTATCTAAATATGTATTATATGTGACAAAAAAATATATATTTAGGAACTACATCCGTGTAGAAATCTACTGATATACTTTTCATGACATATAACACATATTTAGGTCGATCTAGAACTACGCGAATGACTTATTCACATAGACGAAGAAGGTAGCTATAATAGTGTAATTCCTTTGTGATTATTAGAATTATTTGTCAGCGCAACCACTGTCCACTGGGGCCGAATCAACGAATAATTAGACGGGTAGATGTAGCGTACTTGTCCATACATGCCAACAAGCCAGTATAATAACCAAAGTACGAGACGCATAGTAGACATCTCCTACGCTGGTACTAGCATGCATGTGCATAGCCACATGGAATCAATACCGACATAATAATCTCATATATTTGTTTCTAGTGACCCTCAAGATCAGGTTATGCCAGCTTCTAGCGCTGCCAGATATATTTCGATTGTCATATACGTACTATGTGTGTCTTCTAGGAGAATGATTTTCTACCTATCGTCCATGTCTTGCTTTGAGATCCACGCTATTTTTTCATTGTTGTTAAAACTTATCTTGTTTCGAATGCTTCATTTTTTTTTTCAAAGTGTATGACGTGTTTCGTTGTGTACCAACAAATAAGGGTACACTTATTTTATATGTGCAAAAAAAAGTGTACACTTATTTTAGATCGAGTTTGCTGCACAATGAAACATTATGATACACTTTTAAAATGAGAGGAAACCCTAACGTGACAAGCTGAAACAAGACAAATTGTCAAAACCAGAAAACATAACACGAACTTCAAAGCAACGGTGGACGGTGGATCCATATACAGGATATCCCGTGCACTGGTGGAGTGGTGCTGGCAAATAATGTTTGCAAATTACGGCAAGAGTCAAACTCGATTGATCATGACATGAACGATGCACTTGCAACTTGCACTTGCCTGCTACACCCCGGCCTAGCTATAAATACCACCCCAAGCGACCCCGGAAAAGCATCCCAAGCTAGCAAAGCCCACCTAGCGCTCAGCCACAAGCATACACTCTAGCTAGCTACTAGCGTTATCCACATAGCAATGGCGCCCTCCAAGCTCGCCATCCTCCTGGCCATGAACCTGGCCATCCTCGTGGCCGTGCATGGCTGTGGGTCGTGCGGTAACACACCGACCGTCCCGGTCCCAAGCCCGCCGATCGCCGTGCCCCCGCCAGCTCCCGTGCCCTCTCCGCCTTCGACCGGCGGCGGGGGGCGGCACCTGCTCCATCGACACGCTGAAGCTGAAGGTATGCGACAACGTGTTGAACCTGCTGAAGCTCAACCTCGGCGTGCCGACAAACGAGCAGTGTTGCCTGCTTCTGAGCGGCCTCGCTGACCTAGACGCCGCCGTGTGCCTCTGCAGCGCCATCAAGGCCAACGTCCTCGGCATCAAGCTTAACGTGTCCGTCGACCTCGTGCTCCTCCTCAACCAGTGTGGCAAGACCTGCCCCGCCGACTTCAGCTGCCCTAGCTGATCCATCCATCACAAACCATGCATTTTATACATGCATCGCGTCATCGTCATTGTCGTACTCGTAATTCAAATATTTTCTCGTATACGCATGCACCTATATATTTTGTCGTAATTATAATATGGTATATGTCAGCCGCGTGCATGCATGCTTGAGTTAGTCATTTCCCGTTATGGTAGCTAAATGCATCATTCAAGTATTTGTAAAAGGGTATATGTACCTGGAATAAAAAGTTTGTTCAGGTTGTGTTTTTATTTTTTGTGTGGGTGTTCAGATTGTGTTAACTCGGTCCGTGATGTGCCAACTTGTATATATTCACTAGTAGAAAAGGGGTATTGGTCCAGGCCGGGTTAGCCCATTAGTCCCGGTTCAATCCAGAACCGGGACCAATGCGGGCATTGGACCCGGTTCGTGAGCCCCGGGGGCCGGCCGGGCCACGTGGGCCATTGGTGCCGGTTCGTCTGGACCTTTTGGTACCGGTTGGTGGGACGAACCGGGACCAATGTGCCTTGGTCCTGGCCCACCATCATTGGTCCCGGTTGGTGGCCTGAACCGGGACCAAAGGCTTCCCTTTAGTCCCGGTTCAAGCCACGAACCGGGACCAATTAATTGCCTATATATACGCCCGCAAGCATAGCACCGTCAGTGCTCTGTTTTTCGTGGCCGGCGAGGAGAGAGCTTTGTGGTGCTCTAGCTCACCTCCTATGCACACGAGGTGTTCGATGGAATGCCCGAGCCACACTACTTAAGCTTTCTCCTCTTCAAGCTCGATCTCCAAGCTCCATTTTTCCTTAATATTTGTCTAGGTTTAGCGGTCCGTCACGTCCCGTCCCCGTCTTCACCGCCGTCGATCGCCCGCGCCGATCTTGTCGCCGGCACCACCGTGGTGAGCCTCTTGTTCTTATCTTCTTTCTGAAAGGAAAAAAAATCTTACTTGTATGTTTATATATATAGATACTTGTATAATTTTCTTACTTTTATTATTGCATCTTATATAGTGCCATGGTTTTGGTATCCGCCCCGTCGGCCCTCGTCCTGTCTATGATTCGGTGTGGTATATATGATCTTTTCATAACTATTGATTCATCTATTGTTTATGACAATTATGCCGACCAATGTGACATAGATTTTATTTATCTAGGAGGTTGTTGAACCGGAAATTCCAACCGATCCTATTGTCGAGAGGTTAAATTTAGTTGAAGAAGAAAACAATTTCTTGAAGGAAAAAATTAGAAAAATTGAGGAGGAGAAGATGATATTAGAGTTGCATGTTGTGGATGTCGTGGATGATCACAAGATCAAGATGGATGCAATGTGCTTGAAGATTAGAAAGATTAGAAAATATGCCATTCATACCGAGGCTTGGTATCATTATGCCGTTGGATCAGTTGTTACATTGGTTGCGATTATGATCGCATTTGTTTTCGCATTGAAATATTTTACATAGTTTCAATGTATGTTTAATTAATTTAGATGCTCTGCAGAGCTTTATGTTGTTAGATGAGAACTATGTATGTACTTTGGTTTTAATGTGATGATCAACTTCTATTAATTTGGTCACTTAATTATCTATTCATGATGTTCTGTAATGATTTTTGACACACTTAATTATATATAATGCACGCAGATGAACCGACAATGGATGTACGGTTCAAGACAGACCTCCGAGTACATTAAGGACGTACATGAATTTCTCGAAGTGGCTGAGGCAAACAAGCAGAATGGTTTTATGTGTTGTCCATGCCCTATATGTGGGAATATGAAGTCTTACTCTGACCGGAAAATCCTTCACACCCACCTGCTTTACAAGGGTTTCATGCCACACTATAATGTTTGGACGAGGCACGGAGAAATAGGGGTTATGATGGAAGACGGCGAAGAAGAAAAGTACGATGACAACTATGTGCCCCCTGAATACGGTGATGCTACTGAAGATCAAGAGGAACCAGACGATGTGCACGATGATGCTGCAACAGGCGAAGCTGCTGAAGATCAAGAGGAACCAGACAATGTGCCCGATGATGATGATCTCCGCCGGGTCATTGTCGATGCATGGACGCAATGCGAAAGTCAAAAGGAGAAGCTGAAGTTCGATCGCATGTTAGAGGACCACAAAAAAGGGTTGTACCCCAATTACGAAGATGGAAACACAAAGCTCGATACCGTACTGGAATTGCTGCAGTGGAAGGCAAAGAATGCTGTGCCTGACAAAGGATTTGAGAAGCTAATGAAAATATTGAAGAAGAAGCTTCCAAAGGATAACGAATTGCCCGACAGTACATACGCAGCAAAGAAGGTCGTATGCCCTCTAGGATTGGAGGTGCAGAAGATACATGCATGCCCTAATGACTGCATCCTCTACCGTCGTGCGTACAAGGATCTGAACGCATGCCCGGTATGCGGTGCATTACGGTATAAGATCGGACGAGGTGACCCTGGTGATGTTGACGGCGAGCCCCCCAGGAAGAGGGTTCCTGCGAAGGTGATGTCGTATGCTCCTATAATACCACGGTTGAAACGTCTGTTCAGAAACGGAGAGCATGCCAAGTTGATGCGATGCCACAATGAGGACCGTAAGAAAGACGGGAAGTTGAGAGCACCCGCTAACGGGTCACAGTGGAGAAAAATCGAGAGAAAGTACTGGGATGAGTTTGCAAGTGACCCAAGGAACGTATGGTTTGCTTTAAGTGCGGATGGCATTAATCCTTTCGGGGAGCAGAGCAGCAATCACAGCACCTGGCCCGTGACTCTATGTATGTATAACCTTCCTCCTTGGATGTGCATCAAGCGGAAGTTCATTATGATGCCAGTTCTCATCCAAGGCCCTAAGCAATCCGGCAATGACATTGATGTGTACCTAAGGCCATTAGTTGAAGAACTTTTACAGCTGTGGAATGGAAACGGTGTACGTACGTGGGATGAGCACAAACAGGAGGAATTTCACCTAAAGGCGTTGTTGTTCGTGACCATCAATGATTGGCCCGCTCTCAGTAACCTTTCAGGATAGACAAACAAGGGATACCACGCATGCACGCACTGTTTACTTGACACCGATAGTATATACGTGGGAAGCTGCAGGAAGAATGTGTACCTGGGCCATCGTCAATTTCTTCTGACCAACCATCAATGTCGAAAGAAAGGCAAGCATTTCAAAGGCGAGGCAGATCACCAGAGGAAGCCTGCCATGCGTACCGGTGATCACGTACTTGCTATGGTCAATGATTTACACGTAATCTTTCGAAAGGGTCCCGGCGGACTAGCTGTTCCGAGTGACGCTGGGGGACACGCACCCATGTGGAAGAAGAAATCTATATTTTGGGACCTACTCTACTGGAAAGACCTAGAGGTCCGCTCTTCGATCGACGTGATGCATGTGACGAAGAACCTTTGCGTGAACTGCTAGGCTTCTTGGGCGTGTATGGGAAGATAAAAGATACAACTGAGGCACGGGAGGACCTACAACGTTCGCACGAAAAAGATGGCATGCCTCCAAAGCAATATGAAGGTCCTGCCAGCTATGCTCTTACCAAAGAAGAGAAGAAAATCTTCTTTGAATGCCTGCTTAGTATGAAGGTTCCGACTGGCTTCTCATCGAATATAAAAGGAATAATAAATATGTCAGAGAAAAAGTTTCAGAACCTAAAGTCTCATGACTGCCACGTGATTATGACGCAACTGCTTCCGGTTGCATTGAGGGGGCTTCTACCGGAAAACGTCCGATTAGCCATTGTGAAGCTATGTGCATTCCTCAATGCAATCTTTCAAAAGGTGACCGATCCAGAAATCATACCAAGGCTAAGGAGTGATGTGGTGCAATGTTTTGTCAGTTTCGAGCTGGTGTTCCCACCATCCTTCTTCAATATCATGACGCACGTCCTAGTTCATCTAGTTGACGAGATTGTCATTCTGGGCCCCGTATTTCTACACAATATGTACCCCTTTGAGAGGTTCATGGGAGTCCTAAAGAAATATGTCCGTAACCACGCTAGGCCAGAAGGAAGCATCTCCATGGGCCATCAAACAGAGGATGTCATCGGGTTTTGTGTTGACTTCATTCCTGGCCTTAAGAAGATATGTCTCCCTCAATCGCGGTATGAGGGGAGACTGACTGGAAAAGGCACGCTTGGAAGGGACTCAATAATATGCAGGGACGGAAATTCTTGGTCTCAAGCATGCTACACAGTTCTACAGAACTCTACCTTGGTGACCCCGTATGTCGATGAACACAAGAACAGTCTGCGCTCCAAACACCCGAAGCAGTGCGGCGACTGGATTACATATGAACACATCAGGACTTTCAGCAGTTGGTTGGAAGCACGTCTCAGAGGTGACAACACTGTTTGTGATGAGCTGTACTTGTTGTCCAGGGGATCATCTTCGACTGTTACGATTTGGAAAGGATACGAGATAAATGGGAATACATTTTACACGATTGACCAAGATCAAAAGAGCACCAACCAAAACAGCGGTGTCCGCTTTGATGCAACAACCGAGAGGGGAAAGGACACATATTATAGTTACATAGTGGACATATGGGAACTTGACTACGGACATGATTTTAAGGTACCTTTGTTTAAGTGCAAATGGGTCAATCTGTCAGGAGGCGGGGTACAGGTAGACCCACAGTACAGAATGACAACAGTGGATCTGAAAAATCTTGGGTACACTGACAAACCGTTCGTCCTAACCAATGATGTGGCACAGGTTATCTATGTGAAGGACATGTCTACCAGACCGAGAAAAAGAAAAGATAAGGAAGCGAATACATCATACGATGAGCCAAAGCGCCACATAGTTCTTTCAGGAAAAAGGGACATCGTGCGAGTGGAGGGCAAGACAAACATATCTGAAGATTATGAAAAGTTTCATGAAATTCCTCCCTTCAAAGTCAAGGCTGACCCCAGCATCCTGATAAGCTATGAAGATTATCCATGGTTACGGCGCAATAAGCAAATGACACAAGCAAAGAAAAAGTGAAGACTTTCTCCCACAACTATTATGATGATACCATGCCAACTTTATAACACACGAGTATGATACCATTGTCCGTTTTGTACATGCACATGCTATGTGGGTGAATTTATGATACCATGCCAACTTTCAACTTTTTCATAGTTCATTTGAAATGCTTTAATGTCTTATGGTTCGACCCTCGTAATAATTAAAAATAGCAACAATAAGTATTTTGTTGTAAGTAGAAACAAAAAAAATAAATCAAGAAAGAAAACAAAACAAAAATAAAAAAAGTGTTTTCAAATTTGAAAACTAATGGCACTAACAGAAAGTTTATAATTTTTCTAAAACTAAAAGCAAAAAGAATTAAAAAATACAGCAAAAAACAAAAGAAAATAAATAATGCAGAAAACAAAACAAAAAAACTAGAAAATAAGTAAAAATAGCAACAATAAGTATTTTTTTGTAAGTAGAAACAAAATAAAATAAATAAAGCAAGAAAGAAAACAAAAAAATTGCCTCCTACTGGGCCCCCACGGCCTGAATACGACTAGAAACCCTACCATGGGCCAGGATTCAGGCCCGCAGTAGGCCCAGCAGGCCCATCAGGCAAAGCAGTAGCAAATAGGCCCGCAAGCCTACGGTGGAGAGGAGCCCGAGAGGGGTGCGTCAGTGGGGCTTATAAACAACTGCGCACCCCTCTCAACTAGCGAGGTGGGACTAAACTTTGGCCCCGACGCTGGGAGCACAGGGTCCTTTGGTACCGGTTCGTGGCATCAACCGATACCAATGCCCACCCTTTAGTCCCGGTTGGTGTCTCCAACCGGGACCAAAGGTCGCCGCTTCCCGCCCGTTGGGCTGCTGAAAAGTGGCCTTTGGTCTCGGTTGGTGGTACCAACCGGGACTAAAAGGGGCATTAGTCCCGGTTGGAGTCACGAACCGGGACCAATGCCCTTGCTATATATACAGCACTTAAGAAAATTTGACAAACACATCGCCAGTTGCCCCCGGCCCGCCCGACGACGCCAAGCTCATCGACGCCGCCAGGCTGCCCAGATCGACGCCATCCGCGCGCCCCCGTCGTCGCCCCTGCCCCGTCGCCGCCAGGCGCTGCCCCGACGCCGCCCGCCGGCCTCCTCCGCCGTGGTTGTCGCTGACGCCCTCGCCGCCGCCGCCGTCGCCCTCGCCGGCCACCCCCATTGTGAGCCGCCGCCGTCGAGGCTCTGTGTTCAGTGCTTTTTTTCATACATACATGTGTACTTTTTTGTTCATTGCATTTTTTTCATATATATAATTAATGTATATATGTATGTGGTAGCTATATGATGAATGGATGTGGCTATATGTATGTATGAATATAATGTTCATAGCATTTTTTTTGTTTATATATGTTTTTTCATATATGTATTAATTTTTTATTTAGGTTGTTAGTAGATATCGATTTTAGGTTAGTGCATTTTAATTAGGTTAGTGTAGAGGAAAAAGTAAAAGAAGGAAAAGGAAGAAAAGAGGAAGAAGGAAGAAGGAAGAAAAGAGAAGAAGAGGAGAGGAAAAGAAGAGGAGAAATAAATAAGAAGAAGAAAAAAGAAGAAAAAGAAGAGGAGAAGAAGAAAAAATAAAAAAATAAATTCTATTTTCTCTTCATGTCCTCTATTCCTTTCTTCTTCTTCTTCCTTCTCTTCCTTCTTCCTCTTTTCTTCCTTTTCCTTAATTATTTTCCTTTCTAGAGGGAGAAGAAGAAAAAGAAGAGGAGAAGAAGAAAGAATGGAATAGAGGAGAAATAAATAAGAAGAACAAAAAAGAAGAAAAGGAAGAGGAGGAGAAGAAAGGAATAGAGGAGAAGAAAAAAAATAGAAAAATTCTATTTTTTCTTCTTCTCCTCTATTCCTTTCTTCTTCTCCTCTTTTTTTTCTTCTTTTTTTCTTCGATCTTCTTCTCCTCTTTTTATCTCTTCTTCGTTTTCTTATGTTTTATCAGGTCTGTCGCCGTCAGGCTGCTCGCCTTCGCCCTCGCCGCCCCCTCGAGATAACTTGGACATGAGGAGCGGTCGATATATATACCCCCTCTCGACCGTGATAACCTATACAACGGCAGCACCCCCCTCGGTCCTCTCACTCGACCAAAACTCTTGAGCCCAAATTTACCAAGTTAAAAGAGCGTTGTCGTCGAGGCCACCCCAAACCCTTCAAGCGTTGTGTTGAGGCGATCCCAAACCCTAGAGAAGCAACGTCGAGGCCACTAACATGATTCCTTATTGTGATTAGCTAGCTAGTTCTACGTTTGTCACTAATATATATCCATATGTACCATGTTGGAATAATAATTGACATGTTTTAAATATTTGCAGAAACTATGGAGCACTACCGAGACGAAGCAACATAAGCGATGTTGGGGGAGATGATCGCAGAAGGAACTGATGTTGTTGCGTCATTTTTCATCGACGTCGTTTGTGAGGAAGGACTGGGTGAAGAAGAGGGCTATGTTCATGATGGCTCCGGCCCATTAATGCCGGTACAAGAAGAGGGCTATGTTCATGATGGCTCCGGTGATGACCCAATGGAGGTACAAGAAGGAGACCATGCTGACTGCTCCGGTGACCGAACCGAGTCCGGCCAGGTATATATATTAGTTAAGCCCGTGCTAACTAGTTAATTGATGCATTCATTGTTTTGGTATATGTACACATATTAATTACTCTCGTCTTTCTTCCTTTTAATTTCTAGCCCTCCGGATCGAGCACAACTTCGGTAAGGAGACGAGGCCCGAAGAAAAAGTTGAGCTCGGATGAAAGGTTTGAGATCATAGAAATCGCGCTCAACGGCGCACCGATTGAACCCATCCGGACAAAGAACACATTTTCTGCTCAGTGCGGGGTTCTTGTTAGGGACAAGATCCCGATCAGCATCCAGCAATGGTATAAGCCTAAGGACGACCCTGAGGTGTCTTATGTCAATGATATGCAGAAAGAAGATCTTTGGACTCAGCTGAAGGAAAATTTCACCCTACCGCCAGAGGAGGATCCGGAGAAGCCAGTTAAAGAGCAATTAATCAAGTCTTGTGCTATTAAGAAGATGGCAACCCTATTCAGGAGGTGGAGGAAAGAGTTGAACCATTTTGTCAGAAAAAAAAGACACCAGAATTCCTCGGCAAATATGAGAAGATCAAAGATCACTGGCCCGCATTTGTGGCCCACAAGACATCGGAAAAGAGTAAGAAGATGTCGGTGACGAACAAGTAAAATGCTGCGAAGAAGAAGCTTCACCATCGCACGGGGTCAGGTGGCTACCTCAAAGCCCGGCCTAAGTGGTCCAAGGCTGAGAATGATCTGCTTGAAAAAGGGATCGAACCAGAGACAATGAGATGGCCAGATCGTTGCCGGACTTGGTTCTTCGGGGCTGGTGGAACCTTGGACCCTGTATCAGGGATGTGCCGTTGGACGGACGAGCAACTGGAAATACCAGTCAAGAACCTTCGGAAGTATATCAATGCAGTGCAGAAAGGGACATCCGTACCAGACAGGGAGAAGGACGAGCTCACAATGGCCCTCGGGAATCCTGAGCACCCTAGACGGATAGGAGGCACGCCAGGCTCCATTCCGTGGAAGGTTGGTTTTCCGGATGTAGGGGGTTACAAAACCCACGAGAGGAGGGAGAAACTGGAGCAGGGCCAACTGCAGGCGCTGCACGAAAGGGTAATTGGGCTAGAGGAACGAGAAGAGGAACGAGAAGCAGCAGATCGCAGCAAACGACCTGCCGAAGCTTCCCCCGAAGCTACCCCTCCATCTCAGCGGAGAAGCAGCGTGGCTTCCACCGAGCTGCTTCAGCTGGAGCATGTCTTGACGGCTCCTGCCAGCTATCCCGTGGATGCTATCACGGAGTCTCAACATTGCCACATTATGGCGCGATGGATGAATTTGAAGGTCAAGGCGGCTGTTGGCTCTGTTTATCCTACTGGATCCGGAGCAACTTATCACTGCCGGCCGATTCCAGAATGATATGCTAAGGTGATGGTGGATGAAATAACGGAGGGATTTGAGGACCTCGTGCTTGACCACCCTACTGGTGAAGGGGAGACTAGGCTGGGTTCTGCTCTGAAGACTCCATGCCTATGGCGGAAGCAGCTCATCAACCTTCCGAACTGGACGCCTCCGCCGCCTCCTCCTCCTCCGGCGAGTCAGGGCACTCCGCCTCCTCCACCGCCTCCTCCTCCGGCGAGTGACGATCAGGGCACGCGTAACGGCACTCCGCCTCCTTCTCCGGCACGTGGCGGCACTCCGCCTCCTTCTCCGCCTGCGCCGGCGCTCCCCAGCAGCCAGCAGCCTCCTCCTTCTCCGCCTCGCCAGCAAGGGCGGAAGAGACCCGCCGCCGCCCCGGCTGCTCTGGCGCGTCGTACTCCTTCTCCTCCGCCTCGTAAGCAAGCACGAAAGAAGACAGACGCCGCAGCCACTCCGTCTGCTCCGGCGTCTAGCAGCACAACCAGAGGCGGGAGGCAATACAGATACGGTCCACCTCTCAAAGCCTCTAGATAAGTTACCGTACGAGAGGACCGACGAGGAAAACGATAGGATTGTGTGGACCCACGTGAAGGAGTTCTTTAAAGGGGTGAAAGTAAAGAGACATTCACCTCCGGAGGAGAAGGTAGATCCGGTGAAAGCAAAGCGCACTATCGATGCCCTGAGGAAACCACCAAAGTATCCGCCGAGAACCAACTATGAGCGCATTACTGAACAGACATATCTCCAAGCCCAACGGTCGCGAACTACTGTCAGTGCTAAAAGGTTAAAAGAACGAGCAAAGGGGAAAAAATTGCCCAGCTCAGCGAACAAGCACAACAATCGTGCCCCCCGCTCAATGTGTCTAATGCTCCGGGGACGGTGGCCGGTTATGGCAATCTTGCAGATTACCTGCCTGACGATCAACTTCCTGATTTCTTGGAGGTGGACGAACACAGATACGAGTACGGGAAGCCTCTCGTCAAAGATGAAAAATCTCTGGCAACAATGATGCGAAGATTCCATAATTGGTACATGGAAACCTACAGAGAGTCTGGGGGTACGAATGCTTTGTATCTGAATATTAAAGAGGAGCACGACCTCGTTGCAAATGATCTGTTGACTATTCCATTTGATGAGTTCTTCGCGTTCTTCAATCAAAAGGCCCTCGATAAACTAATGGTCTTTTGCTACTGTTTGTAAGTACTATTTCTGTCATTAAGTCTCTATATATAGCTCGGCTCTTTCATTTCATGTATTTATAATTAATTATCCTCAATATATTATGCAGATTGAAGATCGTCGAGTGCAAAAAACAAGAAATTTATGATATTGGGTTCATTAACACAAATATCATAGATGAATTTCTGGTTAAAAAGCACGTCAAAGAGGCCGAGGACAACTTGCTACGATCGTTGATCAAAAATCAAAACAAAGATACCATACTCTTTCCTTACAACGGCAAGTGAGTGTTACTGTCATGTGCATATTCGGTTTCCCCTATTACTCGAGCGAGGTTATAGTAATGTAATTGATGAGTTATGCATGCGTGCGCAGGTACCACTATATTCTTCTGGAGATTAAGCTTGAGCGTGGACTAGTAACCGTCTTAGACTCAAGACGGAAAGATCCCAAAACCTATGCAGACATGACTGAAATGCTCAGCAAGTTAGTTCAATCGATCATTATTGCACCATATCGGCAACTTTTTGTTCATTTCCTGATATCTCAAGTAATAATAATTATTTTCTTTGTCTTGCAGGGTTTGGAAACAGTTCACCGCAGAAGCTCCGGGACTGCCGAAGGAGCTACGATATACATACCCGAAAGTAAGTACTACTGGCTAGCTAGTTGCGCGCATCTCCCGTTGATTCTATAGCTATACTTTCATCAATGCCATTTATAATGCTTCATTATCAGTTTGATTGACCTCTATTTCTCGTAAAGTGCTTGTGGCAGGAAGAAGGGAATGATTTCTGTGGATACTACGTGTGCGAGTTCATCCACACCGCGACTTTGAAAAACAAGCGGGGCTACTCTCAAAGACAATATGAAGTGCGTAAGCAATAATATTCACAATTTCATTTTATTACACCATCATTTCTGTTGAGTTTCATTCATATATATGTATTAATTAACCCCCTTCTTCAAATTAGACGTGGCAGATGCGGAATGAACTCCTAGAACCAGATCGCATGAAAGCAATTCAAGAGGAATTGGAGGGATTCTTTCTTGACCACGTCATCAATAAAGACGGGGAATACCATGTGCAAATTGATTTCAATTGCTAGGGGTTTGTAATTAAGAGATTTTATACATATTGTACATGTATGTAGCCAGTAGCGTCGGATACATGATATACGAAAACTTGTTGTTCGGTCAATCTCTCGGAGAAGGAGAGGTCGATCGATCACTTCTCTTGGTATGCATGACGAACTTCTGTACTCAATGGTTCTCTCGATCACTTGTGTATATATAGTACGTAGCGTCAACCAAGCACGAACATAAGAGAGGACACTTCTCTCTATTAATTAGCTAGCTAACACAATATATGAAACACCTAAATTAACCCC
>NC_041387.1:666038754-666122841 GCF_002162155.2 Triticum dicoccoides | reverse complement strand
AAGAAACAAAAACCCCAGCCACTGGAATACTGACGCGTGGATGCCTTTTGGTCCCGGTTGGAGCCACCAACCGGGACCAAAGGCCCCCTGACTGGGCTCGGCACACAGGACCACGTGGAGGCACATTGGTCTCGGTTCGTGTTTGAACCGGGACTAATGGGTGGAGGTATTAGTAATGACCCATTAGTCCCGGTTCATGAACCGGGACTAAAGGCCCTTACGAACCGGGACTATTAGGTGTTTTTCTACTAGTGATTGTACGAAGCATGATCAGATCCACAGCTCTTCACATGCGTTGGTGGCTACTTCGTGGCCTCTCTTCTTTCCTTTGCCAGTTACAAAAGCGTGGTAACGTTTTTAAGCTTGCCACGTGTTGGCGGCTACATCTTGTTTCTCATTGTGGCTACGGAGGTACTTCACAATGTACTGCTAGCTAAATCAAGGAAGGAAAAAGCACTTAACTGCCTGGGGTACCCATCTATCTGAAATTATCAACAAATATGAACCGTATGATATCCAAATATATTGATACATAAGAATGTATGCATTACCTATTTATGCTGAGCAGCAAATGTTTATATTAGCATACAATTTGTGGCTCTCTTTGTCTGGGTATGACTCAAGAAAGTTTGAAAAAAATGAAATGATGAAATTATGTAGAACAATATCCTACATAGCCCTTTTAGATGAATGAATTACTATCCTTGTAAAAAATTCCAAGGATGTTCTATATCATTTAAATTCCTTAGAAATGCAGGTCTAGTACCAAACAAACCATTTTTTTTCAAATAATTAATGTACTCCCATCATTTGGATATATGTCTTTTAGGAATGGGTACGTCTTCAACATGCAACTTTACGAATATGTTGGTCAAATTTTATAGATTGCAATATAATAAAGAATTACAACAAATCTGATGATATTATCTTCATCTAACCAACAATAATATTTCCCGTGCATAGTCAGAGCTAAACTTGTTCAAGTCTGAATTTGGTTTTTCTAGAAGAACATCTATTTCCAACTGGGGGAGCAATTTTCTTCGGCCATCATAAAATTCCCACCGTCATTATTGAAGCATTTGCATCAAAATATTTTGGGATTTGACACTCTTTGTATGGCATGCCAGGGTATCACAAGTCACAGTGACATCAACGTGTTGCAGCGCTCTCCATTGCTTGCAAGGTTTTGTGCAGGCTAAGATCCTACACGTGGGGAGTGGGGGAGGTTAAAGGAAAGAAGGCCTAGCTTGCTTCCTTCCAAAAACTATGGGAGGCCTGGGTTTTAGAGACATGAGAACTTATAATCAGGCTCTTCTAGCCAAGCAATCGTGCACATTCTAGAATCTGGATAGTCTTGTGGCACGACTACTGATGGAGAAGTCGTACCTCAATCATAACTTGGGTGATACCGTTTTTACAGGGAATGTGTCAGTTGTATGGCACTAGTGCCAGCTGGGGCACTAGACCTTGGCCTTCATGTACATCCGATTGCGCCAGGAAATGACGACTACAATGCTAGGCCATGAGTCCATCTACTCCTGGGGCTCTCCTACTGCAAATACTAAAAACTTATTATTTTGAGACATAACTTGTGCTCGCCTATGAAGATCGACATGGTGGACTGGCCAAATAATTGTGTTAGTTAGAGGTTTTGTGGTTTTTTGAAGCATCTATGGACCGGTTCATGAAACCTTCTATCAATTTTTTTCAGTTTTGGGAAGATTCCACGATGTTTTTCCCTTTTCCATATTTCTTTATCAGTTTTTCTTTTGACTTTAAAAAAATACATGTCTACTTTTTTTTACTACACATTGAACTGTTTCAGTATACATGATGATCTTTTTTTTCGGTACACATTGAATTTTTTAAATACATGATGAACATTTATTCGAAATGCCAAATACATGTTGAACATTTTTCTATACAAAAACCAGTGCCGGCCTGGATATGTGTCCACACCAACGACTATGCATGTATAAGCTAAAGCTAGCTATGGAACATTTATAGTTGACTTCTCCTGCTCTCCAATGAATATGCATCTGCTATACGTTCCCATGCATGGTATCAACATAAGTAGCAACTACAGGATGCATGTGCATGGCATGAAAGTCGTCACACAACATATCTTCAGCGCATATCTTCAACTAGAGCTTGTTTGAAAGTACGCATGCCCATCAAGTATTGAAAGTCGCCGGGCGTATATCTCGCTCTAAACATTTTATTGGTTAGCGCACAGAGATTGAGGGCATCAATAAGGATAAGGGTACACGTACTTAGATGGATTTTATTTTAGTTTAAGTTAAACTGTAGAATGAAACTTGATGCATGTATGAACGATAGATCATGGGATCAACACACTTGCATGCATGTATGTGCAACCGGGCCATCTACAAACACACAAACCCAAAACACCTACAAACCCTTGCTATCTATTGTAAGCCTTGCTTCCTCTCGACCAAAGCTTTCGCCATGGTGCCATCGACCAATCTCTTCCTCCTGCACCTCGGTCTGAACCGGATGGTCGCCGCGGCGCACAGCGGTTGCGGACCCCACTGCCCTGACCCCGCCGCCACCGTCGACGACCAACGGCTCGTGCCCGATCGACACGCTGAAGCTGGGCGTGTGTGCCAACGTGCTGAACCTGCTAAAGCTCGGGCTCGGCATGCCGCCCAGCGAGGCCTGATGCCCGCTGCTGGCCGACCTGGACGCCATGGTGTGCCTCTGCACCACCATCAGGGCCAAGGTCCTCGGTGTCATCAACCTCAACGTCCATGTCGATGATGTATACACATGACATGCATGCACCTTCCTAAGTATATACTACTCCTTCAGTTTGTGTTTCAGTTCATTTATATGGCTCATGCATGTCTAAGTTCGGTGTCATGCATTCGCGTTATGCATGCATGTAGTGATCACTTCGAAAGTGTGTCATGTTGTGGTGTCCAAATAAATGACCCATGTAATCGGCGGTTTGTATCATCATGTGAAATACTGAACCGGCTATATGCCGCTAGCTTGTATCATCTGAAATATGTTTTTTTAGAACGAAGGCTCGCGATGAGCCCGGCTTTGAATTAACAAAGCCATCAACCGGCCAGGAATTACAACACAGCAACAAGCACATCAGCCGAACGATACAAGGGAGCACCCTAGGAGGCTTACAACTAAACGAAGAATACTATCTCGAAACATAAAGAAGAGGAAGCCCAAGCTAGTACATGCCGCCGACCGCAGCAAACAAGAACCAAGAGTTGCGAGCAGCATGAGCACAACGAGGATCTGCAGAAACATAGTGGAGTTATGGACATGACCAAGTCCAAGGATGGAGGAATACAAGCTTCTTCCTTCGCTCTCACCGTAGAGGGACCCTACCCTCTCGCCTTGGATCGAAATGCGCCGCCGACGGACATGAGAGACGCTCACCCTAAAGCAGGAGAGATGCCGACCTCGAGTCCTGGAACAGGCACAAAGCACAACCGCCTAGAACATGAGCACACCTCATCTGACACACCGATGCAACCTAGGACACCTGAAAACAGCGGGAAAGCCACCGGGAGGAGCCACTGAAGAACAAGTAGCAAGGACATCAGCAGAGGCTGCAGAACGACGAGGAGAAAGAGTCGTCGGCAGCTGAAGAGAAACACAGGGCGTCCACGGCCAGGGACGAGCTGCTACTGCCGGGAAGAGGAACCCTATCCCCTACCGCCGGATCGCAGACGCCGTACCGCCGGAGCTGAGCCAAACACGCCACCGCCAAGGAGCACCACACTTGAGGGGAGCAGGGACAGACTTCCCTGCGAGCCAGACCAACCACAGCCACCTGATACCCAGATCCGCCCAAAATTCCACCTTTGCTGCCCCTCACCCGAACGCACGCTCCCCAGGCGGCGCCTCCAAGGAGGACACGACGCGCAGCGTGCCGTCACTGCCCAATCCAAGAAGGATTTTGGGCTTTCACCGGGAGGGGAACGGGGGTGGATGGGGTTGGGACCTCAGCTGCACCTCCAAGGAGGAAGGGCCGCGCCCAAGAACGTCGCTGCCACCGGGCTGGACCAGCCGACCAATGGTTTCCCACGATCCAAAACCACACTACCGGGCACCCATCCACACCGTTTCGTTGACCGAAGCTGCTGGAACTGGCGGGGATGAGGGAGCTGAAGGGAAGGGGAGTCGAACCTCAGATCTGGCGAAGAGGGGGATCCCACGCCGCAGCCATCGCCCGCCACCGTCCCACCACCCGCGTGGTCGGGAACGCCGGCCAGGACCACCCACGGACGCTGCCGCCGCGCCAAGGGCCGCCGCCCCAGATCCGGAGTCCTCTGTCAGGAACAGAGCGAGCAGGGCCTCGCCGCCACCGTCACCGGCGACCGCGCAGGCTTGCCGGCGGCCACCTCGGGTGGCGATGAGGGGGAAGAAGGTGAGGGGTGGCGACGCTGGGCGGAAACCCTAGTCGCCTCCCGAGTCGCCCGAGCGGACGACGCGGGGGCTGCGGGGTAGATGCGTGCGTCGTTGAAGTAGTGTTAACTCGATCTGTGTGTTATACATATTCTGATGCGTCATAATTGACTCCTAAAACATATACTCCCTCCGTTCCATAATATAAAACCAGCATTCTTATGTTTAAGATCAAAGAGGCATATAACTTTTTGACAAGTCAAACCTCACAAACTAGGAAACATATTTACATCTTGAATGCCAACATATATCATTAGATTCGTCGTAAGATTTAGTTTCATATTTTATATATTTGGTATGGTAGATATAAATAGTTCTCTATAAACTTGCTCAAAGTTTGCAATCTTTGAGTTTTAGAAAATCTATACACACTATATTATGAAAGGGATGGAGTACATGCACCTAGATCAAAGTCAACTCTAAGTTTTATATGGATCATAGGAAGAGAAAAACAAATAACTCGGATCAAGGATGAATTAATTTAGTATTGGCAATAGCTTTATCGCCAACGGCGTGCGGATATATGACAATGGAGCTGTAATACGACATCATGGAGCTGCGATCTTTCTATCGGCCGGGCAGTTCATCTTATATATCCTTACATGCAGTTACGGACCCAGAACTTCTCGAAGAATAGTAAATGTTTAGAGTTTCATTATTTTGCATCAAAGTCATTGCAAAAGAAGTGGAATCTGCTTATGTCTTGGTGCGATCTTAGGCAGGAGAGTGTTCTATTGTATCACATAGCGCCTTTTCCTTCTTGTGTATGGGTCAAACTGGTTTGTGCAATTCAAATTGCTAGATGAAGTGGGCCGAAAGTGAGCTTGAGTTGAGCTGACCACTTGGCCGGTTTTAGATGATGGGTGGGATTGCAATTTTATATTGGCCTCCACGACTTAGGCTGGGCATTCATTAATTATCTACAAAATAATATTGGTATACTTGCATGAATGCAGGTAAAAAAATCATCATGGAAAATCCTACTCTAAAATCATTGTTATTTTTGTAATATATATAATTGTTGTGGCTACAAGGCAGGAAGAAGTGATAAAATCCCAGTCTAATGTTGGAAGAAGATCGGAATGCATCCAAGGGGAGAAAACAAAGAGAATGTAAGTCTTGCAGATTTCCCCCGAGTAAAGTAAAAAGTCCTTTATTATCCTGGTTGTCTTGCGCAACCCCTTTCCCTGCTCAAACATGTTCGTTTAAAATTAGGTTGTTCTTTGGTTTCTACGACTTCATGTGAAGGATAGTGGATGTACTGCCCGAAGGGCGCAATATGTGTCTGATGTTTGGGTGCCATTTTTTGTGTTTTCCTTTGTCTTATTTTGTCCTTTTAAATATTTCTCTTTTCTTATGTTTTACTTTCTTCACATTTAATTTGCATTTATGTTTACTTTGTTCATTTTCTGTGTTTTTTTGGAAAACCTTGAATATATATTAATCGGCCACGTGCTCAGCTCAACTAAGGCTCACTTTCAAACTAACATTAACATCTGTTTCTGAAACATATTAAATAAAAAACATACTTTCCACAAATAAAATATTAGTAGATATGCTGCACTATTAAGCATTAAGTATCTGTCAAGGCTTCCCCAGGAAAAAAATAGATCTGCCAAGGCGCAATGCCCACTATCCTTCTTCCTTCACATATAACGTTTAATAGGATGACTCATTCAGCCTTGCATACACTAGAAATTCATGAGCTACATATTCATCCTTGCATAAACTAGTAATTAATCAGTTTGCTACAGACTAAACGCAGTGTGGATCTTTGCATACAACAAATAGTACACTCAGTTATTTTACCTAGACTAGAAGCTCAACAACGTAATACAACATTTCCGTGGATAGAGAGCATATGATTTCACTTTTAGTAAATCTCAAGTTGTCTAATACTTTAAGGTATTGATTACCTAAAATGGCATACTATTACCTAACATAAAAGTTTAGTACTGAGAGTGCGCGATTTTCCAGAAACTACGATAAGTGTAGGTGTTGATCCGAAGATTGAAAGACAAGTGAAATATAAATATATTATAGATAATTGAAAAATAGAAAATTAGTAATTTCTTCATGTGCACTTGTTCACACAGCGGCCTAGCTCTATCACATGAATATTGTAAGCTAGTTTTTTTTGTTGCGGCGATATTGTAAACTAGCTACTACAGCAGTGTAATTCCCTTGTCAATATTGAAATTATTTGCCAGCACAACCACTGCCCAGATGGGACAATTAACTAATAATTAGACAGCTAGTTGTAGCGTATGTGTCCATGCCAACGAGCCAGTATATAATAAACCAAAGTACGAAACGTATACTAGACATCTCTGCGCTGGTAGTAGCTTGCATGTGCATGCATGGCCACATGTAATCTCCTATATTTTCCTCCCGTGACCCTGAAGATCAGGTTATGTGCCAGCTCGTAGCGCTGCCATGCATATATATTCCTTTGTCCTATCCTATGTATGCCCTCAAGATTACAGCTAAATTTGCAAACCCATCAAACATATCTCATGGCGCAGGTCTAAGGGTTTTGCTCGTTAGCAAACAAGTTAAGCTCCAATAATGGCACACTAGTGGTGGTATATATTTTTCGCAAATTACGGCAAGAGTCAAACTCGATATATCATGACGTGCTTGCACTTGTTGCACAAATGCACACTACATCCCGGCCTATAAATACCACCCCAAGCAACCAAAGAAAAGCATCACAAGCTAGCAAGCCCACCTAGCTCAGCCACAACCCAGTACACTCTTGCTGGCTACTTGTTTCATCAGCATAGCAATGGCGCCCTCCAAGGTCGCCCTCTTCCTCGCCCTGAACCTGGTCCTCATGGCAGCCGCGCATGGCTGCGGGTCGTACTGCGGCAACACACCGGCCATCCCAGTGCCAACCCCGCCGATGGCCATGCCCCCGCCCGTCATCCCAGTCCCAACCCCGCCGACGACCGGAGGCGGCAGCGGCCCCTGCTCGATCAACACGCTGAAGCTGAAGGCGTGCGCCAACGTACTGAACCTGCTAAAGCTCAACCTCGGCGTGCCGGCAAGCGAGGACTGCTGCCCCCTGCTGAGCGGGCTTGCCGACCTCGAAGCCGCCGTCTGTCTCTGCACCGCCATCAACGCCAACGTCCTCGGCATCAAGCTCAACGTCCCTGTCGACCTCGTGCTCCTCCTCAACCAGTGCGGCAAGACTTGCCCCGCCGACTTCACCTGCCCCAGCTGATCCACCCATCATCCATCGATCGATGCATCACAAACCATGCATCGTCGTGGTCACAATCGTCACTGGTTTGCATGTCATACGCATGCAGTTACATATTTTGTTTCCTCTTCCAGTTGGTCGTCATCACACTCGTCATTTATAAGATACTCTTGTTGATCACTGCATTTCGATATGATATCATCTAAATGCATGGTTTGCATATTTGTAAAATGATATACATACTTGTACACGTACGTGGAATAAAATGATTCAACTTGTGTTAACTGAACCCGTGATATATTGCCAGCTTGTATGCACACATTATTGCATGAATTATGATCAGATCCACGTCTTCTATCTGATCATGGCCTCTATTCTTTGCTTTTGCGAGCTACAACCGCAGCAACTCGCTTGGCATGGTTTTCTTTTTCTTAAGCTTAAGCAGAACCACAAAGAACCATGCATCTGCGAAACGGAACAATACTTTGGATAACGTAATCATGGGATCGATAAACTGAACTATAAATCTTTTGCGGGGTAAAGCGAGTAAAATTTATTTGAACCAGGTCTATGTGATGTTGCAACACTTTGACCTAAATTTCGTCATTGTGATAATTTGAATCAAATTTTAACTTCACAATTTCACGCTATACTAGAATAGGCTGACCAGATCGCTTTTGACAGTTGGATCTCGTGCAATAGGTCAAGCTAAAACCGTTCATTGTGTCCATAAAGTAAAATTTGGCCCCGCAAACATCACAATACCTGTTTTAACTCGAAATGTGTTCTATAACACACATGAATGTAGTGTTCTATTGAAAGTCATTTAGCATCGTCTAGCAAGATAAATCCCTGAAGGAATAAGCACTTAACTGGTTGGAGTACCCATACATCTAAATTTATGAATAACTACCAATCATATGGTCCAAATATATTGGTACATACGAATGCGTGTATCAAACATATGCTTATTTATTTATCTTGAGCATCATATATTTTTATTAGCATGTAATTTTTGGATCCTTTCGATGGGGGTTACTAAGTTTGAAAGAAGGAAATTATGTAGAAAAATATCTCACATAGCCCTTTTGGATGAAGTAACTATTATCCTTGTAATAATTTCGAAGGACAATGTCTATCCTTTAAATTCATACGAAACTTATGTCAAGTACCAGACGAGATACCTTTTTGCCAAATCATATGCTCACCTCGTTTGGAAGTAGATATCTTTTAGGAATGTGTATGGCCTTCAACGGACAATCTCAATAATTGTTTTTCATATGAATATGTTAATCAAGTTTTACAGATCGCGATATTAAAAAAATTACAAAAAATCTCATGATAGTATTTTCATTATACAACATTAACATTTCCCATGCATATTGTGTTTTAAAGTTGTTCATTTATTAATTATAGAACTCTTATGTATTAATAAGGTTTAATTGTTTGTAATTACAGAAATAAAAATACAACAACAACAACAAAGCCTTTAGTCCCAAGCAAGTTGGGGTAGGCTAGAGGTGAAACCCATAAGCTCTCGCAACCAACTCATGGCTCTGGCACATGGATAGCAAGCTTCCATGCACCCCTGTCCATAGCTAGCTCTTCGGTGATACCCCAATCCTTCAGGTCTCTCTTAACGGACTCCTCCCATGTCAAATTCGGTCTATCCCGCCCTCTCTTGACATTCTCCGCACGCTTTAGCCATCCGCTATGCACTGGAGCTTCTGGAGGCCTGCGCTGGATATGCCCAAACCATCTCAGACGATGTTGGACAAGCTTCTCTTCAATTGGTGCTACCCCAACTCTATCTCGTATATCATCATTCCGGACTCGATCCTTCCTCGTGTGGCCACACATCCATCTCAACATACGCATCTCCGCCACACCTAACTGTTGAACATGTCGCCTTTTAGTCGGCCAACACTCAGCGCCATACAACATTGCGGGTCGAACCGCCGTCCTGTAGAACTTGCCTTTTAGCTTTTGTGGCACTCTCTTGTCACAGAGAATGCCAGAAGCTTGGCGCCACTTCATCCATCCAGCTTTGATCCGATGGTTCACATCTTCATCAATACCCCCATCCTCCTGCAGCATTGACCCCAAATACCGAAAGGTGTCCTTCCGAGGTACCACCTGACCATCAAGGCTAACCTCCTCCTCCTCACACCTAGTAGTACTGAAACCGCACATCATGTACTCGGTTTTAGTCCTACTAAGCCTAAACCCTTTCGATTCCAAGGTTTGTCTCCATAACTCTAACTTCCTATTTACCCCCGCCCGACTATCGTCAACTAGCACCACATCATCCGCAAAGAGCATACACCATGGGATATCTCCTTGTATATCCCTTGTGACCTCATCCATCACCAATGCAAAAAGATAAGGGCTCAAAGCTGACCCCTGATGCAGTCCTATCTTAATCGGGAAGTCATCAGTGTCGACATCACTTGTTCGAACACTTGTCACAACATCATCGTACATGTCCTTGATGAGGGTAATGTACTTTGCTGGGACTTTGTGTTTCTCCAAGGCCCACCACATGACATTCCGCGGTATCTTATCATAGGCCTTCTCCAAGTCAATGAACACCATATGCAAGTCCTTCTTTTGCTCCCTATATCTCTCCATAAGCTGTCGTACCAAGAAAATGGCTTCCATGGTCGACCTCCCAGGCATGAAACCAAACTGGTTTTTGGTCACGCTTGTCATTCTTCTTAAGCGGTGCTCAATGACTCTCTCCCATAGCTTCATTGTATGGCTCATCAGCTTAATTCCACGGTAATTAGTACAACTCTGAACATCCCCCTTGTTCTTGAAGATTGGTACTAATATACTCCGTCTCCATTCTTCTGGCATCTTGTTTGCCCGAAAAATGAGATTGAAAAGCCTGGTTAGCCATACTATCGCTATGTCCCCGAGACCTTTCCACACCTCAATGGGGATACAATCCGGGCCCATCGCCTTGCCTCCCTTCATCCTTTTTAAAGCCTCCTTGACCTCAGACTCCTGGATTCGATGCACAAAACGCATGCTGGTCTCATCAAAAGAGTCATCCAGTTCAATGGTAGAGCTTTCATTCTCCCCATTGAACAGCTTGTCGAAGTACTCCCGCCATCTATGCTTAATCTCCTCGTCCTTCACCAAGAGTTGGCCTGCTCCGTCCTTGATGCATTTGACTTGGCCAATATCCCTCGTCTTCCTCTCTCGGATCTTGGCCATCTTATAGATGTCCCTTTCGCCTTCCTTCGTGCCTAACCGTTGGTAGAGGTCCTCATACGCCCGACCCCTTGCTTCACCAACAGCTCGCTTTGCGGCCTTCTTCGCCATCTTGTACTGATATTGGAGACAAATATCTACAATATATACTGACTCCAGCCCCTTAATTGGGGTCCTCTCTTGCACAATATCCTCGGTACATAAGAGAT
The DNA here is from genome assembly GCF_002162155.2 of Triticum dicoccoides. Lineage (NCBI taxonomy): Eukaryota > Viridiplantae > Streptophyta > Magnoliopsida > Poales > Poaceae > Triticum > Triticum dicoccoides. Next base: position 666,111,753 of record NC_041387.1, on the reverse strand, counting down.
ACATGACAAAAATAGAGGAGTTTTTTACGGTACAAATTACTACAGAATTTATTGTATAGTACTCCCTCTGTTCCAAAATAGATGACCCAACTTTGTAGTAACTTTGTACTAAAGTAAGTACAAAGTTGAGTCATCTATTTTTAAACGGAGGGAGTTGTATTAAATTGATCTATTTTTTTTTGAAAAGGAGGTTAAAGTTCCCGGCCTCTGCATCAAGCGATGCATGCATCCTTCTTTATTAATTATTCAACCAGGCCTGACAAAAACTTACATCAAGCCACCCGGCGCCACCACTCACACCTACAAACTCGACAATGTGGGTGCTCTGACTCCCCATATCTAAAATCAGTGTCATCATCGATCCATCCACATAACGTATCAGAACCTACATCCGGTGCAGCAATTCTAAAGCGTACATGACACATACGGTTTAGAAGGCGCCATCATCATCGTCCCGCTGACCCATCTTCGGGAAAGAGATCCGCATTATGCTTGCCAGTCCGGCCACCCGTCGACGCCACCACGGCGCCCAACGGCACCACCTCCCTGTGCGCGAAATGCTAAGCGCGTCGCGGTCGCCACCGGTACACCTCAGCACCATGCAGCCAAGTACCACCAGCCGGCACAGATTGAAGTCTCTGGAAGATCTGTCATGCGTAGCACTTACCGAACAGGCATGACAAAGCGTAGCACCTATCGACCAAGCTTGGCTTGACATCTCCACCGAAGCTTCTTGCAAGACGAACCCACTCCTCTGCATGCCTCTGTCTTCCAGCGCTGCTCCACAAACGATGCTCCATCGAGAGAAACCACACCACAGTGCCGCCATCGTCCAATCTGAAAGACCAGATCCAAGGGTTTCCCCCGGAGCAACACGAGTGGGTTGACAGTAGTTACCCCAATGATGCCTTCATTAAGGTAACGACACAGAATGCCGCCATCGGCTCGGTTTTCACCGGCAACTATTGTCCCCGACTCACAGATGGAACTAGATGACGGATCCCGAGATCCGAACACCCAACCTCAGACTGACCACCTCCGATGAAAGAGATGACAACCATCGTTGGTTGCACCGGCCAGACCAGATCTGACCGGTGGTGCCACCACCGAGACCACCAGGCCCTCCATGCCACCGCCCCTGATCCGAATGCAGATTGCGCACCACCGCTGCCAAGTCAGCCACCACTTCCGACTGCAGCCGCTGCTGCCGCCCGAAAGGGCCTGCTGCTGCGCCCGCCGCCCTATAGCCGCCTCCTGAGGGAGGGTCGGCCATTGCCGCCGCCTGCTCCAGCCATCTCCGGGGCGTCGCAAAAACTGGATCGCCCGCGTGACCTCAAGCCTAGTAGCGTTGCACCACCCCTGAGACGCAGGAGAGAGGAAATCCTCCGCCACCCCCGACGGCTAGGTTTGTTGGGTATTGCCCGAGTCGCCTAACGGGGGCGACGTGGGGGCATATCAATATAAGAAATTCATGCCTAATGAACACACGGAAGGTCATTAAATTGGGGGAGAATTTCACTTCCCTGGCCTCTGCACCAACTAGGGATGCATACAACCCTTGAAGTATGAGTATTTGGATTTTTAATCTTGGACAATGGCGTCGCCCCAGTAGCCCACCACCCGACACTGACCATGCCTTGACAGACTTGTGCCGCTCTACCCATGTGTTTGCTCCCTTAGGCCTATGCCGCCACCGCAGTCCGCTAGATTCGGCCATAGCCCGTGTACCCCTCCGCCACTGTCGTCAGCATCCATTGCGGAGGCCGTGCACGACAACTAGTCGGTCAAATGCCAAAACGAAATTACTTGGCGTTGTGTTTTTTTTCTTTGACTCAAACACAGTGGATTCTGATGAGGTGTACTTCTAGGTTGAATTCATGGATTTTCCTTCATTAGATGAGGAAGATGGGTATCAAACGGAGGCGATGATGGCGATTCTTGAAGAAATAAAGCGTGTAGAGGAGCATGTTCTCAACTTCATGTTGGGATATTAAGTGTTGAATCAGCGCTAGTCATATGGGCATGTTGATCTGTATCAAGACGACTTTTCCCCTGATGCGCTATTCTAACACGTCTGGAGACCAAGATTGCATGCACTTAAAATGGAAGAACTGCCCATATACTCAACAAAGGAAATACTAGGGCCATCATAAAATTCCCACCGTCATTATTGAAGCATTTGCATCAAAAGATTTTGGGATTTGACACTCTTTGTATGGCATGCCAGGGTCTCACAAGTCACAGTGACATCAACGTGTTGCAGCGCTCTCCATTGCTTGCAAGGTTTTGTGCAGGCTAAGATCCTACATGTGGGGAGTGGGGGAGGTTAAAGGAAAGAAGGCCTAGCTTGCTTCCTTCCAAAAACTATGGGAGGCATGGGTTTTAGAGACATGAGAACTTATAATCAGGCTCTTCTAGCCAAACAAGCGTGCACATTCCTGAATCTGGATAGTCTTGTGGCACGACTACTGATGGAGAAGTAGTACCTCAATAATAACTTGGGTGATACCGTTTTTACAGGGAATGTGTCAGTTGTATGGCACTAGTGCCAGCTGGGGCACTAGGCCTTGGCCTTCATGTACATCCGATTGCGCCAGGAAATGGCGACTACAATGCTAGGCCACGAGTCCATCTGCTCCTAGGGATCTCCTACTGCAAATACTAAAAACTTCTTATTTTGAGACATAACTTTTGCTCGCCTATGAAGATCGACATGGTGGACTGGCCAAATAATTGTGTTAGTTAGAGGTTTTGTGGTTTTTTGAAGCATCTATGGACCGGTTCATGAAACCTTCTATCAAATTTGTCAGTTTTGAAAAGATTCCACGATGTTTTTCCCTTTTCCATATTTCTTTATCAGTTTTTCTTTTGACTTTAAAAAAATACATGTCTACTTTTTTTTACTACACATTGAACTGTTTTAGTATACACGATGATCTGTTTTTTTGATACACATTGAATTTTTTAAATACATGATGAACATTTATTCGAAATGCCAAATACATGTTGAACATTTTTCTATACAAAAACCAGTGCCGGCCTGGATACGTGTCCACACTAACGACTATGCATGTATAAGCTAAAGCTAGCTATGGAACATTTATAGTTGACTTCTCCTGCTCTCCAATGAATATGCACCTGCTATACGTTCCATGCGTGGTATCAACCTAAGTAGCAACTACAGGATGCATGTGCATGGCATGAAAGTCGTCACACAACATATCTTCAGCGCATATCTTCAACTAGAGCTTGTTTGAAAATACGCATGCCCATCAAGTATTGAAAGTCGCCGGGCGTATATCTCGCTCTAAACATTTTATTGGTTAGCGCACAGAGATTGAGGGCATCAATAAGGGTAAGGGTACACGTACGTAGATGGATTTTATTTTAGTTTAAGTTAAACTGTAGAATGAAACTTGATGCATGTATGAACGATAGATCATGGGATCAACACACTTGCATGCATGTATGTGCAACCGGGCCATCTACAAACACACAAACCCAAAACACCTACAAACCCTTGCTATCAATTGTAAGCCTTGCTTCCTCTCGACCAAAGCTTTCGCCATGGTCCCATCGACCAAGCTCTTCCTCCTGCACCTCGGTCTGAACCGGATGGTCGCCGCGGCGCACAGCGGTTGCGGACCCCACTGCCCGACCCCGCCGCCACCGTCGACGACCAACGGCTCGTGCCCGATCGACACGCTGAAGCTGGGCGTGTGTGCCAACGTGCTGAACCTGCTAAAGCTCGGGCTCGGCATGCCGCCCAGCGAGCCCTGATGCCCTCTGCTGGCTGACCTAGACGCCATGGTGTGCCTCTGCACCACCATCAGCGCCAAGGTCCTCGGTGTCATCAACCTCAACGTCCATGTCGATGATGTATACACATGACATGCATGCACCTTCCTAAGTATATACTACTCCTTCAGTTTGTGTTTCAGTTCATCTATATGGCTCATGCATGTCTAAGTTCGGTGTCATGCATTCGCGTTATGCATGCATGCAGTGATCACTTCGAAAGTGTGTCATGTTGTGGTGTCCAAATAAATGACCCACGTAATCGGCGGTTTGTATCATCATGTGAAATACTGAACGGGCTATATGCCCCTAGCTTGTATCATCTGAAATATGTTTTTTTAGAACGAAGGCTCGCGATGAGCCCGGTTTTGAATTAACAAAGCTATCAACCGGCCAGGAATTACAACACAACAACAAGCACATCGGCCGAACGATACAAGGGAGCACCCTAGGAGGCTTACAAGTCAACGCAGAATACTAGCTCAAAACATAAAGAAGAGGAAGCCCAAGCTAGTACACGCCGCCGACGGCAGCAAACAAGAACCAAGAGTTGCGAGCAGCATGAGCACAACCAGGATCTGCAAAAACAGAGTGGAGTTGTGGACATGACTGAGTCCAAGGATGGAGCAATCCAAGCTTCTTCCTTCGCTCTCACCGTAGAGGGACCCTACCCTCTCGCCTTGGATCGAAAGGCGCTGCCGACGAACATGAGAGACCCTCACCCTAGAGCAGGAGAGATGCCGACCTCGAGTCCTGGAACAGGCACAAAGCACAACCGCCTAGGACATGAGCACACCTCACCTGACACACCGATGCAACCCAGGACACCTGAAAAACAGCGGGAAAGCCACCGGGAGGAGCCACTGAAGAACGAGCAGCAAGGACATCAGGAGAGGCTGCAGAACGACGAGGAGCAAGAGTTGTCGGCCGCTGAAGAGAAACATCGGGCGTCCTCGGCCAGGGACGAGCTGCTACTGCCGGGAAGAGGAACCCTATCCCCTACCGCCGGATCGCAGACGTGGTACCGCCGGAGCTGAGCCAAACACGCCACCGCCGAGGAGCACCACACTTGAGGGGAGCGGGGACAGATTTCCCTGTGAGCCAGACCAACCACAGCCACCTGATACCCAGATCCGCCCAAAACTCCACCTTTGCCGTCCCTCACCCGAACGCACGCTCCCCAGGCGGCGCCTCCAAGGAGGACACGACGCGCAGCGCGCCGTCACCGCCCAATCCAAGAAGGATTTTGGGCTTTCACCCGGGAGGGGAACGGGGGTGGATGGGGTTGGGACCTCAGCTGCACCTCCAAGGAGGAAGGGCGGCACCCAAGGGCGTCGCTGCTGCCGGGCCGGACCAGCCGACCAATGGTTTCCCACGATCCAAAACCACACCACCGGGCACCCATCCACACCGTTCCGGTGACCGAAGCTGCTGGAACCGGCGGGGATGAGGGAGCTGAAGGGAAGGGGAGTCGAACCTCATATCTGGCGAGGAGGGGGATCCCACACCGCAGCCACCGCCCGCCATCGTTCCACCACCCGCGTGGTCGGGAATGCCGGCCAGGACCACCCACAGACGCTGCCAGCCGGGAGGGCGCTGCCACCGCGCCAAGGGCCGCCCCCCAGATCCGGAGTCCTCCGCCGGCAACGGAGCGAGCAGGGCCTCGTCGCCACCGTCACCGGCGACCGCGCAGGCTTGCCGGCGGCCACCTCGGGTGGCCACGAGGGGGAAGAAGGTGAGGGGTGGCGGCGCTGGGCGGAAACCCTAGTCGCCTCCCGAGTCGCCCGAGCGGACGACGCGGGGGCTGCAGGGTAGAAGCGTGCGTCGTTGAAGTAGTGTTAACTCGATCTGTGTGTTATACATATTCTGCTGCGTCATAATCCACTCCTAAAACATATACTCCCTTTGTTCCATAATATAAAACCAGCATTCTTATGTTTAAAATCAAAGAGGCATATAACTTTTTGACAAGTCAAACCTCACAAACTAGGAAACATATTTACATCTGGAATGCCAAACATATATCATTAGATTCTTCATAAGATTTAGTTTCATATTTTATATATTTGGTATGGTAGATATAAATAGTTTCCTCTATAAACTTGTTCAAAGTTTGCAATCTTTGAGTTTTAGAAAATCTATACACACTATATTATGAAAGGGATGGAGTACATGCACCTAGATCAAAGTCAACTCTAAGATTTATATGGATCATAGGAAGAGAAAAACAAATAACTCGGATCAAGGGTGAATTAATTTAGTATTGGCAATAGCTTTATCGCCAATGACGTGCGGATATATGACAATGGAGCTGTAATACGACATCATGGAGCTGCGATCTTTCTATCGGCCGGGCAGTTCATCTTATATATCCTTACATGCAGTTACGGACCCAGAACTTCTCGAAGAATAGTAAATGTTTAGAGTTTCATTATTTTGCATCAAAGTCATTGCAAAAGAAGTGCAATCTGCTTATGTCTTGGTGCTATCTTAGGCAGGAGAGTGTTCTATTGTATCACATAGCGCGTTTTCCTTCTTGTGTATGGGTCAAACTGGTTTGTGCAATTCAAATTGCTAGATGAAGTGGGCCGAAAGTGAGCCTGAGTTGAGCTGACCACTTGGCCGGTTTTAGATGATGCGTTGGATTGCAATTTTATATTGGCCTCCACGACTTAGGCTGGGCATTCATTAATTATCTACAAAATAATATTGGTATACTTGCATGAATGCATGTAAAAAAATCATCATGGAAAATCCTACTCTAAAATCATTGTTATTTTTGTAATATATATAATTGTTGTGGCTACAAGGCATGAAGAAGTGATAAAATCCCAGTCTAATGTTGGAAGAAGATCGGAATGCATCCAAGGGGAGAAAACAAAGAGAATGTAAGTCTTGCAGATTTCCCCCGAGTAAAGTAAAAAGTCCTTTATTATCCTGGTTGTCTTGCGCAACCCCTTTCCCTGCTCAAACATGTTCGTTTAAAATTAGGTTGTTCTTTAGTTTCTACGACTTCATGTGAAGGATAGCGGATGTACTGCCCGAAGGGCGCAATATGTGTCTGATGTTGGGGTGCCATTTTTTGTGTTTTCCTTTGTCTTATTTTGTCCTTTTAAATATTTCTCTTTTTTTAAGTTTTACTTTCTTCACATTTAATTTGCATTTATGTTTACTTTGTTCATTTTCTGTGTTTTTTTGGAAAAACATGAATATATATTAATCGGCCACGTGCTCAGCTCAACTAAGGCTCACTTTCAAACTAACATTAACATCTGTTTCTGAAACATATTCAATAAAAAACATACTTTCCACAAATAAAATATTAGTAGATATGCTGCACTATTAAGCATTAAGTATCTGTCAAGGCTTCCCCAGGAAAAAAAATAGATCTGCCAAGGCGCAATGCCCACTATCCTTCTTCCTTCACATATAACGTTTAATAGGATGACTCATTCAGCCTTGCATACACTAGAAATTCATGAGCTACATATTCATCCTTGCATAAACTAGTAATTAATCAGTTTGCTACAGACTAAACGCAGTGTGGATCTTTGCATACAACAAATAGTACACTCAGTTATTTTACCTAGACTAGAAGCTCAACAACGTAATACAGCATTTCCGTGGATAGAGAGCATATGATTTCACTTTTAGTAAATCTCAAGTTTTCTAATACTTTAAGGTATTGATTACCTAAAATGGCATACTATTACCTAACATAAAAGCTTAGTACTGAGAGTGCGCGATTTTCCAGAAACTACGATAAGTGTAGGTGTTGATCCGAAGATTGAAAGACAAGTGAAATATAAATATATTATAGATAATTGAAAAATAGAAAATTAGTAATTTCTTCATGCGCACTTGTTCACACAGCGGCCTAGCTCTATCACATGAATATTGTAAGCTAGTTTTTTTTTTGCGGCGATATTGTAAACTAGCTACTACAGCAGTGTAATTCCCTTGTCAATATTGAAATTATTTGCCAGCACAACCACTACCCAAAGGGGACAATTAACTAATAATTAGACAGCTAGTTGTAGCGTATGTGTCCATGCCAACGAGCCAGTATATAATAAACCAAAGTACGAAACGTATACTAGACATCTCTGCGCTGGTAGTAGCTTGCATGTGCATGCATGGCCACATGTAATCTCCTATATTTTCCTCCCGTGACCCTGAAGATCAGGTTATGTGCCAGCTCGTAGCGCTGCCATGCATATATATTCCTTTGTCCTATCCTATGTATGCCCTCAAGATTACAGCTAAATTTGCAAACCCATCAAACATATCTCATGGCGCAGGTCTAAGGGTTTTGCTCGTTAGCAAACAAGTTAAGCTCCAATAATGGCACACTAGTGGTGGTATATATTTTTCGCAAATTACGGCAAGAGTCAAACTCGATATATCATGACGTGCTTGCACTTGTTGCACAAATGCACACTACATCCCGGCCTATAAATACCACCCCAAGCAACCAAAGAAAAGCATCACAAGCTAGCAAGCCCACCTAGCTCAGCCACAACCCAGTACACTCTTGCTGGCTACTTGTTTCATCAGCATAGCAATGGCGCCCTCCAAGGTCGCCCTCTTCCTGGCCCTGAACCTGGTCCTCATGGCAGCCGCGCATGGCTGCGGGTCGTACTGCGGCAACACACCGGCCATCCCAGTGCCAACCCCGCCGATGGCCATGCCCCCGCCCGTCATCCCAGTCCCAACCCCGCCGACGACCGGAGGCGGCAGCGGCACCTGCTCGATCAACACGCTGAAGCTGAAGGCGTGCGCCAACGTACTGAACCTGCTAAAGCTCAACCTCGGCGTGTCGGCAAGCGAGGACTGCTGCCCCCTGCTGAGCGGGCTTGCCGACCTCGACGCCGCCGTCTGTCTCTGCACCGCCATCAACGCCAACGTCCTCGGCATCAAGCTCAACGTCCCTGTCGACCTCGTGCTCCTCCTCAACCAGTGCGGCAAGACTTGCCCCGCCGACTTCACCTGCCCCAGCTGATCCACCCATCATCCATCGATCGATGCATCACAAACCATGCATCGTCGTGGTCACACTCGTCACTGGTTTGCATGTCATACGCATGCAGTTACATATTTTGTTTCCTCTTCCAGTTGGTCGTCATCACACTCGTCATTTATAAGATACTCTCGTTGATCACTGCATTTCGATATGATATCATCTAAATGCATGGTTTGCATATTTGTAAAATGATATACATACTTGTACACGTACGTGGAATAAAATGATTCAACTTGTGTTGACTGAACCCGTGATATATTGCCAGCTTGTATGCACATATTATTGCATGAATTATGATCAGATCCACGTCTTCTATCTGATCATGGCCTCTATTCTTTGCTTTTGCGAGGTCCAACCGCAGCAACTCGCTTGGCATGGTTTTCTTTTTGTTAAGCTTAAGCAGAACCACAAAGAACCATGCATCTGCGAAACGGAACAATACTTTGGATAACGTAATCATGGGATCGATAAACTGAACTATAAATCTTTTGCGGGGTAAAGCGAGTAAAATTTATTTGAACCAGGTCTCTGTGATGTTGCAACACTTTGACCTAAATTTTGTCATTGTGATAATTTGAATCAAATTTTAACTTCACAATTTCACGCTAAACTAGAATAGGCTGACCAGATCGCTTTTGACAGTTGGGTCTTGTGCAATAGGTCAAGCTAAAACCGTTCATAGTGTCCATAAAGTAAAATTTGGCCCCGCAAACATCACAATACCTGTTTTAACTCCAAATGTGTTCTATAACACACATGAATGTAGTGTTCTATTGAAAGTCATTTAGCATCGTCTAGCTAGATAAATACCTGAAGGAAGAAGCAATTAACTGGTTGGAGTACCCATACATCTAAATTTATGAATAACTACCAATCATATGATCCAAATATATCGGTACATACGAATGCGTGTATTAAAAATATGCTTATTTATTTATTTATCTTGAGCATCATATATTTTTATTAGCATGTAATTTTTGGATCCTTTCGATGGGGATTACTAAGTTTGAAAGAAGGAAATTATGTAGAAAAATATCTCACGTAGCCCTTTTGGACGAAGTAACTATTATCCATGTAATAATTTCGAAGGACAATGTCTATCCTTTAAATTCATACGAAACTTATGTCAAGTACCAGACGAGATACCTTTTTGCCAAATCATATGCTCACATCGTTTGGAAGTAGATATGTTTTAGGAATGTGTATGGCCTTCAACGGACAATCTCAATAGTTGTTTTTCATATGAATATGTTAATCAAGGTTTACAGATCGCGATATTAAAAAAATTACAAAAAATCTCATGATAGCATTTTCATTATACAACATTAACATTTCCCATGCATATTGTGTTTTAAAGTTGTTCATTTTTTAATTATAGAACTCTTATGTATTTATAAGTTTTACTGGTTTGTAATTATAGAAATAAAAATATTGGAGAAAAATAACTACAATATATACTGACTCCAGCCCCTTAATTGGGGTCCTCTCTTACACAATATCCTCGGTACATAAGAGATACATGACAAAAATAGAGGAAATTTTTACGGTACAAATTACTACAGAATTTATTGTGTAGTACTCCCTCTGTTCCAAAATAGATGACCCAACTTTGTAGTAACTTTGTACTAAAGTAAGTACAAAGTTGAGTCATCTATTTTGAAACGGAGGGAGTAGTATTAAATTGATCTGTTTTTTTTTTGAAAAGGAGGTTAAAGTTCCCGGACTCTGCATCAATCGATGCATGCATCCCTCTTTATTAATTATTCAACCAGGCCTGACAAAAACTTACATCAAGCCACCCGGCGCCACCACTCACACCTACAAACTCGACAATGTGGGGTGCTCTGACTCCCCATATCTAAAATCAGTGTCATCATTGATCCATCCACATAACGTATCAGAACCTACATCCGGTGCAGCAATTCTAAAGCGTACATGACACATACGGTTTAGAAGGCGCCATCATCATCGTCCCGTTGACCCATCTTCGAGAAAGAGATCCACATCATGCTTGCCAGTCCGGCCACCCGTCAACGCCACCACGGCGCCCAACGGCACCACCTCCCTGTGCGTGAAACGCCAAGCGCATCGCGGTCGCCACCGGTACACCTCAGCACCATGCTGCCAAGTACCACCAGCCGACACAGCTTGAAGTCTCTGTAAGATCTATCGTGCGTAGCACTTACCGAACAGGCATGACAAAGCATAGCACCTATCGACCAGGCTTGGCATGACATCTCCACCAAGGCTTCGTGCAAGACGAAGCCACTCCTCTGCATGCCTCTGTCTTCCAGTGCTGCTCCACAAACGATGCTCCATCAAGAGAAACCACACCACAGTGACGCCATCGTCCAATCTGAAAGACCAGATCCAAGGGTTTCCCCCGGAGCAACACGAGTGGGTTGACAGTAGTTACCCCAATGATGCCTTCATTAAGGTAACGACACAGAATGCCGCCATCGGCTCGGTTTTCACCGGCAACTATTCTCCCCGACTCGCAGCTGGAACTAGATGACGGATCCCGAGATCCGAACACCCAGCCTCAGACTGACCACCTCTGATGAAAGAGATGACAACCACCACCGGCTGCACTGGCCAGACCAGATCTGACCGGTGGTGCCGCCACCGAGACCACCAGGCCCTCCATGCCAGCGCCCCTGATCCGAGTGCAGATTGCGCGCCACCGCTGCCAAGCCAGCCACCACTGCCGACTACAGCCACCGCTGCCGCCTGAAAGGGCCTGCCGCTGCGCCCGCCGCCCTATAGCCGCCGTCTGAGGGAGGGTCAGCCATTGCCGCCGCCTGCTCCAGCCATCTACGGGGCGTCGCAAAAACTGGATCGCCCGCGCCACCTCACGCCTAGGAGCGTTGCACCACCCCTGAGACGCAGGAGAGAGGAAATCCTCCGCCACCCCCGGCGGCTAGGTTTGTTGGGTGTTGCCCGAGTCGCCTAACGGTGGCGACGCGGGGGCAGATCAATATAAGAAATTCATGCCTAATGAACACGTGGAAGGTCATTAAATTGGGGGAGAATTTCACTTCCCTGGCCTCTGCAACAACTAGGGATGCATACAACCCTTGAAGTTTGAGTATTTGGATTTTTAATCTTGCACGATGGTGTCTCCCCAGTAGCCCAGCACCCGACACTAAACATGCCTTGACAGACCTTTGCCGCTATACCCATGTGTTTGCTCTCCTAGGCCTATGCCGCCACCGCAGTCCGCCAGATTCGGCCATAGCCCGTGTACCCCTCCGCCCCTGTCGTCAGCATCCATTGCGGAGGCCGTGCACGACAACTAGTCGGTCAAATGCCAAAACGAAATTACTTGGCATTGTATTTTTTTTTCTTTGACTCAAACACAATGGATTCTGATGAGGTGTACTTCTAGGTTGAATTCAAGGATTTTCCTTTACTAGATGAGGAAGATGGGTATCAAACGGAGGCGATGATGGCGATTCTTGAAGAAATAAAGCGTGCGGAGGAGCATGTTCTCAACTTCATGTTGGGATATTAAGCGCTGAATCGGCGCTAGTCATATGGGCATGTTGATCTGTATGAAGACGACTTTGCCCCTGATGCGCTATTCTAACACGTCTGGAGACCAAGATTGCATGCACTTAAAATGGAAGAACTGCACATATACTCAACAAAGGAAATACTAGGGCCATCATAAAGTTCCCACCGTCATTATTGAAGCATTTGCATCAAAAGATTTTGGGATTTGACACTCTTTGCATGGCATGCCAGGGTCTCACAAGTCACAGTGACATCAACGTGTTGCAGCGCTCTCCATTGCTTGCAAGGTTTTGTGCAGGCTAAGATTCTACATGTGGGGAGTGGGGGAGGTTAAAGGAAAGAAGGCATAGCTTGCTTCCTTCCAAAAACTATGGGAGGCATGGGTTTTAGAGACATGAGAACTTATAATCAGGCTCTTCTAGCCAAGCAAGCGTGCACATTCCAGAATCTGGATAGTCTTGTGGCACGACTACTGATGGAGAAGTAGTACCTCAATGATAACTTGGGTGATACCGTTTTTACAGGGAATGTGTCAGTTGTATGGCACTAGTGCCAGCTGGGGCACTAGGCCTTGGCCTTCATGTACATCCCATTGCGCCAGGAAATGACGACTACAATGCTAGGCCATGAGTCTATCTGCTCCTGGGGCTCTCCTACTGCAAATACTAAAAACTTCTTATTTTGAGACATAACTTGTGCTCGCCTATGAAGATCGACATGGTGGACTGGCCAAATAATTGTGTTAGTTAGAGGTTTTGTGGTTTTTTGAAGCATCTATGGACCGGTTCATGAAACCTTCTATCATTTTTTTCAGTTTTGGGAAGATTCCACGATGTTTTTCCCTTTTCCATATTTCTTTATCAGTTTTTCTTTTGACATCAAAAAAATACATGTCTAATTTTTTTTTTACTACACATTGAACTGTTTCAGTATACATGATGATCTTTTTTTTTGGATACACATTGAATTTTTTAAATACATGATGAACATTTATTCGAAATGCCAAATACATGTTGAACATTTTTCTATACAAAAACCAGTGTCGGCCTGGATACGTGTCCACACCAACGACTATGCATGTATAAGCTAAAGCTAGCTATGGAAAATTTGTAGTTGACTTATCCTGCTCTCCAATGAATATGCATCTTCTATACGTGCCCATGCATGGTATCAAACTAAGTAGCAACTACAGCATGCATGTGCATGGCATGAAAGTCGTTACACAACATATCTTCAGCGCATATCTTCAACTAGAGTTTGTTTGAAAATACGCATGCCCATCATGTATTGAAAGTCGCCGGGCGTATATCTCGCTCTAAACATTTTATTGGTTAGCGCACAGAGATTGAGGGCATCAATAAGGGTAAGGGTACACGTAAGTAGATGGATTTTATTTTAGTTTAAGTTAAGTTGTAGAATGAAACTTGATGCATGTATGAACGATAGATCATGGGATCAACACACTTGCATGCATGTATGTGCAACCGGGCCATCTACAAACACACAAACCCAAAACACCTACAAACCCTTGCTATCTATTGTAAGCCTTGCTTCCTCTCGACCAAAGCTTTCGCCATGGCGCCATCGACCAAGCTCTTCCTCCTGCTCCTCGGTCTGAACCTGATGGTCGCCGCTGCGCACAGCGGTTGCGGACCCCACTGCCCGACCCCGCCGCCACCGTCGACGACCAACGGCTCGTGCCCGATCGACACGCTGAAGCTGGGCGTGTGTGACAACGTGCTGAACCTGCTAAAGCTCGGGCTCGGCATGCCGCCCAGCGAGCCCTGATGCCCGCTGCTGGCCGACCTGGACGCCACGGTGTGCCTCTGCACCACCATCAGGGCCAAGGTCCTCGGTGTCATCAACCTCAAGATCCATATCGATGATGTATACACATGACATGCATGCACCTTCCTAAGTATATACTACTCCTTCAGTTTGTGTTTCAGTTCATCTATATGGCTCATGCATGTCTAAGTTCGGTGTCATGCATTCGCGTTATGCATGCATGCAGTGATCACTTTGAAAGTGTGTCATGTTGTGGTGTCCAAATAAATGACCCACATAATCGGCGGTTTGTATCATCATGTGAAATACTGAACCGGCTATATGCCCCTAGCTTGTATCATCTGAAATATGTTTTTTTAGAACGAAGGCTCGCGATGAGCCCGGCTTTGAATTAACAAAGCCATCAACCGGCCAGGAATTACAACACAACAACAAGCACATCGGCCGAACGATACAAGGGAGCACCCTAGGAGGCTTACAACTCAACGAAGAATACTAGCTCAAAACATAAAGAAGAGGAAGCCCAAGCTAGTACATGCCGCCGACCGCAGCAAACAAGAACCAAGAGTTGCGAGCAGCATGAGCACAACGAGGATCTGCAGAAACATAGTGGAGTTATGGACATGACCAAGTCCAAGGATGGAGGAATCCAAGCTTCTTCCTTCGCTCTCACCGTAGAGGGACCCTACCCTCTCGCCTTGGATCGAAAGGCGCCGCCGACGGACATGAGAGACGCTCACCCTAAAGCAGGAGAGATGCCGACCTCGAGTCCTGGAACAGGCACAGAGCACAACCGCCTAGAACATGAGCACACCTCATCTGACACACCGATGCAACCTAGGACACCTAAAAACAGCGGGAAAGCCACCGGGAGGAGCCACTGAAGAACGAGTAGCAAGGACATCAGGAGAGGCTGCAGAACGACGAGGAGCAAGAGTCGTCGGCAGCTGAAGAGAAACACCGGGCGTCCACGGCCAGGGACGAGCTGCTACTACCAGGAAGAGGAACCCTATCCCCTACCGCCGGATCGCAGACGTCGTACCGCCGGAGCTGAGCCAAACACGCCACCGCCAAGGAGCACCACACTTGAGGGGAGCAGGGACATACTTCCCTGCGAGCCAGACCAACCACAGCCACCTGATACCCAGATCCGCCCAAAACTCCACCTTTGCTGCCCCTCACCCGAACGCACGCTCCCCAGGCGGCGCCTCCAAGGAGGACACGACGCGCAGCGTGCCGTCACCGCCCAATCCAAGAAGGATTTTGGGCTTTTACACGGGAGGGGAACGGGGGTGGATGGGGTTGGGACCTCAGCTGCACCTCCAAGGAGGAAGGGCGGCGCCCAAGAACGTCGCAGCCACCGGGCCGGACCAGCCGACCAATGGTTTCCCACGATCCAAAACCACACTACCGGGCACCCATCCACACCGTTCCGGTGACCGAAGCTGCTGGAACCGGCGGGGATGAGGGAGCTGAAGGGAAGGGGAGTCAAACCTTAGATCTGGCGAAGAGGGGGATCCCACGCCGCAGCCATCGCCCGCCACCGTCCCACCACCCGCGTGGTCGGGAACGCCGGCCAGGACCACCCACGGACGCTGCTGCCGCGCCAAGGGCCGCCGCCCCAGATCCGGAGTCCTCCGTCAGGAACAGAGCGAGCAGGGCCTCGCCGCCACCGTCACCGGCGACTGCGCAGGCTTGCCGGCGGCCACCTCGGGTGGCGATGAGGGGGACGAAGGTGAGGGGTGGCGACGCTGGGCGGAAACCCTAGTCGCCTCCCGAGTCGCCCGAGCGGACGACGCGGGGGCTGCGGGGTAGAAGCGTGCGTCGTTGGAGTAGTGTTAACTCGATCTGTGTGTTATACATATTCTGATGCGTCATAATCCACTCCTAAAACATATACTCCCTCCGTTCCATAATATAAAACCAGCATTCTTATGTTTAAGATCAAAGAGGCATATAACTTTTTGACAAGTCAAATCTCACAAACTAGGAAACATATTTACATCTGGAATGCCAACATATATCATTAGATTCGTCGTAAGATTTAGTTTCATATTTTATATATTTGGTATGGTATATATAAATAGTTCTCTATAAACTTGCTAAAAGTTTGCAATCTTTGAGTTTTAGAA
The DNA here is from genome assembly GCF_002162155.2 of Triticum dicoccoides. Lineage (NCBI taxonomy): Eukaryota > Viridiplantae > Streptophyta > Magnoliopsida > Poales > Poaceae > Triticum > Triticum dicoccoides. The sequence continues at coordinate 666,095,496 of NC_041387.1, read as the reverse complement.
AATCTATACACACTATATTATGAAAGGGATGGAGTACATGCACCTAGATCAAAGTCAACTCTAAGTTTTATATGGATCATAGGAAGAGAAAAACAAATAACTCGGATCAAGGATGAATTAATTTAGTATTGGCAATAGCTTTATCGCCAACGGCGTGCGGATATATGACAATGGAGCTGTAATACGACATCATGGAGCTGCGATCTTTCTATCGGCCGGGCAGTTCATCTTATATATCCTTACATGCAGTTACGGACCCAGAACTTCTCGAAGAATAGTAAATGTTTAGAGTTTCATTATTTTGCATCAAAGTCATTGCAAAAGAAGTGGAATCTGGTTATGTCTTGGTGCGATCTTAGGCAGGAGAGTGTTCTATTGTATCACATAGCGCCTTTTCCTTCTTGTGTATGGGTCAAACTGGTTTGTGCAATTCAAATTGCTAGATGAAGTGGGCCGAAAGTGATCTTGAGTTGAGCTCACCACTTGGCCGGTTTTAGATGATGCGTGGGATTGCAATTTTACATTGGCCTCCACGACTTAGGCTGGGCATTCATTAATTATCTACAAAATAATATTGGTATTCTTGCCTGAATGCATGTAAAAAAATCATCATGGAAAATCCTACTCTAAAATCATTGTTATTTTTGTAATATATATAATTGTTGTGGCTACAAGGCAGGAAGAAGTGATAAAATCCCAGTCTAATGTTGGAAGAAGATCGGAATGCATCCAAGGGGAGAAAACAAAGAGAATGTAAGTCTTGCAGATTTCCCCCGAGTAAAGTAAAAAGTCCTTTATTATCCTGGTTGTCTTGCGCAACCCCTTTCCCTGCTCAAACATGTTCGTTTAAAATTAGGTTGTTCTTTAGTTTCTACGACTTCATGTGAAGGATAGCGGATGTACTGCCCGAAGGGCGCAATATGTGTATGATGTTTGGGTGCCATTTTTCGTGTTTTCCTTTGTCTTATTTTGTCCTTTTAAAAATTTCTCTTTTTTTATGTTTTACTTTCTTCACATTTAATTTGCATTAATCGGCCACGTGCTCAGCTCAACTAAGGCTCACTTTCAAACTAACATTAACATCTGTTTCTGAAACATATTAAATAAAAAACATACTTTCCACAAATAAAATATTAGTAGATATGCTGCACTATTAAGCATTAAGTATCTGTCAAGGCTTCCCCAGGAAAAAAATAGATCTGCCAAGGCGCAATGCCCACTATCCTTCTTCCTTCACATATAACGTTTAATAGGATGACTCATTCAACCTTGCATACACTAGAAATTCATGAGCTACATATTCATCCTTGCATAAACTAGTAATTAATCAGTTTGCTACAGACTAAACGCAGTGTGGATCTTTGCATACAACAAATAGTACACTCAGTTATTTTACCTAGACTAGAAGCTCAACAACGTAATACAACATTTCCGTGGATAGAGAGCATATGATTTCACTTTTAGTAAATCTCAAGTTTTGTAATACTTTAAGGTATTGATTACCTAAAATGGCATACTATTACCTAACATAAAAGTTTAGTACTGAGAGTGCGCGATTTTCCAGAAACTACGATAAGTGTAGGTGTTGATCCGAAGATTGAAAGACAAGTGAAATATAAATATATTATAGATAATTGAAAAATAGAAAATTAGTAATTTCTTCATGCGCACTTGTTCACACAGCGGCCTAGCTCTATCACATAAATATTGTAAGCTAGTTTTTTTTTGCAGCGATATTGTAAACTAGCTACTACAGCAGTGTAATTCCCTTGTCAATATTGAAATTATTTGCCAGCACAACCACTGCCCAGAGGGGACAATTAACTAATAATTAGACAGCTAGTTGTAGCGTATGTGTCCATGCCAACGAGCCAGTATATAATAAACCAAAGTACGAAACGTATACTAGACATCTCTGCGCTGGTAGTAGCTTGCATGTGCATGCATGGCCACATGTAATCTCCTATATTTTCCTCCCGTGACCCTGAAGATCAGGTTATGTGCCAGCTCGTAGCGCTGCCATGCATATATATTCCTTTGTCCTATCCTATGTATGCCCTCAAGATTACAGCTAAATTTGCAAACCCATCAAACATATCTCATGGCGCAGGTCTAAGGGTTTTGCTCGTTAGCAAACAAGTTAAGCTCCAATAATGGCACACTAGTGGTCGTATATATTTTTCGCAAATTACGGCAAGAGTCAAACTCGATATATCATGACGTGCTTGCACTTGTTGCACAAATGCACACTACATCCCGGCCTATAAATACCACCCCAAGCAACCAAAGAAAAGCATCACAAGCTAGCAAGCCCACCTAGCTCAGCCACAACCCAGTACACTCTTGCTGGCTACTTGTTTCATCAGCATAGCAATGGCGCCCTCCAAGGTCGCCCTCTTCCTCGCCCTGAACCTGGTCCTCATGGCAGCCGCGCATGGCTGCGGGTCGTACTGCGGCAACACACCGGCCATCCCAGTGCCAACCCCGCCGATGGCCATGCCCCCGCCCGTCATCCCAGTCCCAACCCCGCCGACGACCGGAGGCGGCAGCGGCACCTGCTCGATCAACACGCTGAAGCTGAAGGCGTGCGCCAACGTACTGAACCTGCTAAAGCTCAACCTCGGCGTGCCGGCAAGCGAGGACTGCTGCCCCCTGCTGAGCGGGCTTGCCGACCTCGACGCCGCCGTCTGTCTCTGCACCGCCATCAACGCCAACGTCCTCGGCATCAAGCTCAACGTCCCTGTCGACCTCGTGCTCCTCCTCAACCAGTGCGGCAAGACTTGCCCCGCCGACTTCACCTGCCCCAGCTGATCCACCCATCATCCATCGATCGATGCATCACAAACCATGCATCGTCGTGGTCACACTCGTCACTGGTTTGCATGTCATACGCATGCAGTTACATATTTTGTTTCCTCTTCCAGTTGGTCGTCATCACACTCGTCATTTATAAGATACTCTCGTTGATCACTGCATTTCGATATGATATCATCTAAATGCATGGTTTGCATATTTGTAAAATGATATACATACTTGTACACGTACGTGGAATAAAATGATTCAACTTGTGTTAACTGAACCCGTGATATATTGCCAGCTTGTATGCACATATTATTGCATGAATTATGATCAGATCCACGTCTTCTATCTGATCATGGCCTCTATTCTTTGCTTTTGCGAGGTCCAACCGCAGCAACTCGCTTGGCATGGTTTTCTTTTTGTTAAGCTTAAGCAGAACCACAAAGAACCATGCATCTGCGAAACGGAACAATACTTTGGATAACGTAATCATGGGATCGATAAACTGAACTATAAATCTTTTGCGGGGTAAAGCGAGTAAAATTTATTTGAACCAGGTCTCTGTGATGTTGCAACACTTTGACCTAAATTTTGTCATTGTGATAATTTGAATCAAATTTTAACTTCACAATTTCACGCTAAACTAGAATAGGCTGACCAGATCGCTTTTGACAGTTGGGTCTCGTGCAATAGGTCAAGCTAAAACCGTTCATAGTGTCCATAAAGTAAAATTTGGCCCCGCAAACATCACAATACCTGTTTTAACTCCAAATGTGTTCTATAACACACATGAATGTAGTGTTCTATTGAAAGTCATTTAGCATCGTCTAGCTAGATAAATCCCTGAAGGAAGAAGCAATTAACTGGTTGGAGTACCCATACATCTAAATTTATGAATAACTACCAATCATATGATCCAAATATATCGGTACATACGAATGCGTGTTTCAAACATATGCTTATTTATTTATTTATCTTGAGCATCATATATTTTTATTAGCATGTAATTTTTGGATCCTTTCGATGGGGATTACTAAGTTTGAAAGAAGGAAATTATGTAGAAAAATATCTCACGTAGCCCTTTTGGACGAAGTAACTATTATCCATGTAATAATTTCGAAGGACAATGTCTATCCTTTAAATTCATACGAAACTTATGTCAAGTACCAGACGAGATACCTTTTTGCCAAATCATATGCTCACCTCGTTTGGAAGTAGATATCTTTTAGGAATGTGTATGGCCTTCAACGGACAATCTCAATAGTTGTTTTTCATATGAATATGTTAATCAAGTTTACCAGATCGCGATATTAAAAAAATTACAAAAAATCTCATGATAGTATTTTCATTATACAACATTAACATTTCCCATGCATATTGTGTTTTAAAGTTGTTCATTTATTAATTATAGAACTCTTATGTATTTATAAGGTTTACTTGTTTGTAATTACAGAAATAAAAATATTGGAGACAAATATCTACAATATATACTGACTCCAGCCCCTTAATTGGGGTCCTCTCTTGCACAATATCCTCGGTACATAAGAGATACATGACAAAAATAGAGGAAATTTTTACGGTACAAATTACTACAGAATTTATTGTGTAGTACTCCCTCTGTTCCAAAATAGATGACCCAACTTTGTAGTAACTTTGTACTAAAGTAAGTACAAAGTTGAGTCATCTATTTTTAAACGGAGGGAGTGGTATTAAATTGATCTGTTTTTTTTTTTTTTGAAAAGGAGGTTAAAGTTCCCGGCCTCTGCATCAATCGATGCATGCATCCTTCTTTATTAATTATTCAAACAGGCCTGACAAAAACTTACATCAAGCCACCCGGCGCCACCACTCACACCTACAAACTCGACAATGTGGGTGCTCTGACTCCCTATATCTAAAATCAGTGTCATCATCGATCCATCCACATAACGTATCATGACACATACGGTTTAGAAGGCGCCATCATCATCGTCCCGCTGACCCATCTTCGGGAAAGAGATCCGCATTATGCTTGCCAGTCCGGCCACCCGTCGACGCCACCACAGCGCCCAACGGCACCACCTCCCTGTGCGCGAAATGCTAAGCGCGTCGCGGTCGCCACCGGTACACCTCAGCACCATGCTGCCAAGTACCACCAGCCGACACAGCTTGAAGTCTCTGGAAGATCTGTCGTGCATAGCACTTACCGAACAGGCATGACAAAGCGTAGCACCTATCGACCAGGCTTGGCTTGACATCTCCACCGAAGCTTCTTGCAAGACGAACCCACTCCTCTGCATGCCTCTGTCTTCCAGCGCTGCTCCACAAACGATGCTCCATCAAGAGAAACCACACCACAGTGCCGCCATCGTCGAATCTGAAAGACCAGATCCAAGGGTTTCCCCCGGAGCAACACGAGTGGGTTGACAGTAGTTACCCCAATGATGCCTTCATTAAGGTAACGACACAGAATGCCGCCATCGGCTCGGTTTTCACCGGCAACTATTCTCCCCGACTCACAGCTGGAACTAGATGACGGATCCCGAGATCCGAACACCCAGCCTCAGACTGACCACCTCCGATGAAAGAGATGAGAACCATCGCTGGCTGCACCGGCCAGACCAGATCTGACCGGTGGTGCCACCACCGAGACCACCAGGCCCTCCATGCCACCGCCCCTGATCCGAATGCAGATTGCGCACCACCGCAGCCAAGCCAGCCACCACTTCCGACTGCAGCCGCTGCTGCCGCCCGAAAGAGCCTGCTGCTGCGCCCGCCGCCCTATAGCCGCCGCCTGAGGGAGGGTCGGCCATTGCCGCCACCTGCTCCAGCCATCTTCGGGGCGTCGCAAAAACTAGATCGCCCGCGCCACCTCACGCCTAGTAGCGTTGCACCACCCCTGAGACGCAGGAGAGAGGAAATCCTCCGCCACCCCCGGCGGCTAGGTTTGTTGGGTATTGCCCGAGTCGCCTAACGGGGGCGACATGGGGGCAGATCAATATAAGAAATTCATGCCTAATGAACACACGGAAGGTCATTAAATTGGGGGAGAATTTCACTTCCCTGGCCTCTGCACCAACTAGGGATGCATATAACCCTTGAAGTATGAGTATTTGGTTTTTAATCTTGGACAATGGCGTCGCCCCAGTAGCCCACCACCCGACACTGACCATGCCTTGACAGACTTGTACCGCTCTACCCATGTGTTTGCTCCCTTAGGCCTATGCCGCCACCGCAGTCCGCTAGATTCGGCCATAGCACGTGTACCCCTCCGCCACTGTCGTCAGCATCCATTGCGGAGGCCGTGCACGACAACTAGTCGGTCAAATGCCAAAATGAAATTACTTGGCGTTGTGTTTTTTTTCTTTGACTCAAACACAGTGGATTCTGATGAGGTGTACTTCTAGGTTGAATTCATGGATTTTCCTTCATTAGATGAGGAAGATGGGTATCAAACGGAGGCGATGATGGCGATTCTTGAAGAAATAAAGCGTGTAGAGGAGCATGTTCTCAACTTCATGTTGGGATATTAAGCGTTGAATCGGCGCTAGTCATATGGGCATGTTGATCTATATGAAGACGACTTTGCCCCTGATGCGCTATTCTAACACGTCTGGAGACCAAGATTGCATGCACTTAAAATGGAAGAACTGCCCATATACTCAACAAAGGAAATACTAGGGCCATCATAGAGTTCCCACCGTCATTATGGAAGCATTTGCATCAAAATATTTTGGGATTTGACACTCTTTGCATGGCATGCCAGGGTCTCACAAGTCACAGTGACATCATCGTGTTGCAGCGCTTTCCATTGCTTGCAAGGTTTTGTGCAGGCTAAGATCCTACATGTGGGGAGTGGGGGAGGTTAAAGGAAAGAAGGGCTAGCTTGCTTCCTTCCAAAAACTATGGGAGGCATGGGTTTTAGAGACATGAGAACTTATAATCAGGCTCTTCTAGCCAAGCAAGCGTGCACATTCCAGAATCTGGATAGTCTTGTGGCATGACTACTGATGGAGAAGTAGTACCTCAATGATAACTTGGGTAATACCGTTTTTACAGGGAATGTGTCAGTTGTATGGCACTAGTGCCAGCTGGGGCACTAGGCCTTGGCCTTCATGTACATCCGATTGCGCCAGGAAATGATGACTACAATGCTAGGCCATGAGTCCATCTGCTCCTAGGGCTCTCCTACTGCAAATACTAAAAGTTCTTATTTTGAGACATAACTTGTGCTCGCCTATGAAGATCGACATGGTGGACTGGCCAAATAATTGTGTTAGTTAGAGGTTTTGTGGTTTTTTGAAGCATCTATGGACGGGTTCATGAAACCTTCTATCATTTTTTTCAGTTTTGGGACGATTCCACGATGTTTTTTCCTTTTCCATATTTCTTTATCAGTTTTTCTTTTGACTTTAAAAAAATACATGTCTACTTTTTTTTACTACACATTGAACTGTTTTAGTATACACGATGATCTTTTTTTTATACACATTGAATTTTTTAAATACATGATGAACATTTATTCGAAATGCCAAATACATGTTGAACATTTTTCTATACAAAAACCAGTGCCGGCCTGGATACGTGTCCACACCAACGACTATGCATGTATGAGCTAAAGCTAGCTATGGAACATTTATAGTTGACTTTTCCTGCTCTCCAATGAATATGCATCTGCTATACGTTCCCATGCATGGTATCAACCTAAGTAGCAACTACAGCATGCATGTGCATGGCAGGAAAGTCGTCACACAACATATCTTCAGCGCATATCTTCAACTAGAGCTTGTTTGAAAATACGCATGCCCATCAAGTATTGAAAGTCGCCGGCGTATATCTCGCTCTAAACATTTTATTGGTTAGCGCACAGAGATTGAGGGCATCAATAAGGGTATGGGTATATGTACGTAGATGGATTTTATTTTAGTTTACTGTAGAATGAAACTTGATGCATGTATGAACGATAGATCATGGGATCAACACACTTGCATGCATGTATGTGCAACCGGGCCATCTACAAACACACAAACCCAAAACACCTACAAACCCTTGCTATCTATTGTAAGCCTTGCTTCCTCTCGACCAAAGCTTTCGCCATGGCGCCATCGACCAAGCTCTTCCTCCTGCACCTCGGTCTGAACCGGATGGTCGCCGCTGCGCACAGCGGTTGCGGACCCCACTGCCCGACCCCGCCGCCACCGTCGACGACCAACGGCTCGTGCCCGATCGACACACTGAAGCTGGGCGTGTGTGCCAACGTGCTGAACCTGCTAAAGCTCGGGCTCGGCATGCCGCCCAGCGAGCCCTGATGCCCTCTGCTGGCCGACCTGGACGCCACGGTGTGCCTCTGCACCACCATCAGGGCCAAGGTCCTCGGTGTCATCAACCTCAACGTCCATGTCGATGATGTATACACATGACATGCATGCACCTTCCTAAGTATATACTACTCCTTAAGTTTGTATTTCAGTTCATCTATATGGCTCATGCATGTCTAAGTTCGGTGTCATGCATTCGGGTTATGCATGCATGCAGTGATCACTTCGAAAGTGTGTCATGTTGTGGTGTCCAAATAAATGACCCACGTAATCGGCGGTTTGTATCATCATGTGAATTACTGAACCGGCTATATGCCCCTAGCTTGTATCATCTGAAATATGTTGAAGTAGTGTTAACTCGATCTGTGTGTTATACTTATTCTGCTGCGTCATAACCCACTCCTAAAACATATACTCCCTCCGTTCCATAATATAAAACCAGCATTCTTATGTTTAAGATCAAAGAGGCATATAACTTTTTGACAAGTCAAACCTCACAAACTAGGAAACATATTTACATCTGGAATGCCAAACATATATCATTAGAATCGTCATAAGATTTAGTTTCATATTTTATATATTTAGTATGGTAGATATAAATATTTTTCTCTATAAACTTGCTCAAAGTTTGCAATCTTTGAGTTTTAGAAAATCTGTACACACTATATTATGAAAGGGATGGAGTACATGCACCTAGATCAAAGTCAACTCTAAATTTATTACCATAGCAAATACCATGCTGTTCAAAAAGACTCTCAAAATAATATAAGTGAAGCATGAGAGACTAGCAAATTCTATAAAAATAAGCCACCGCCGTGCTCTAAAAGATATAAGTGAAGCACTAGAGCAAAAACTATCAAGCTCAAAAGATATAAGTGAAGCACATAGAGTATTCTAGCAAAATTCTAATCAAGTATGCATCTCCCAAAAGGTGTGTACAGCACGGATTATTGTGGTAAACTAAAAAGAAAAGGCTAATATAATACATGACGCTCCAAGCAAAACACATATCATGTGGTGAATAAAAATATAGCTCCAAGTAAAGTTACCAATAAACAAAGACGAAAGAGGGGATGCCTTCCCGGGGCATCCCCAAGTTTAGGCTTTTGGCTATTCTTGAATATCTTGGGGTGCCATGGGCATCCCCAAGCTTAGCCTCTTGCCACTCCTTATTCCATAGTCCATAAAAGCTTTACCCAAAACTTGAAAACTTCACAACACAAAACTCAACAGGAAATCTTATAAGCTCCGTTAGTGAAAGAAAACAAAACCACCACATAAGGTACTGTAATGAACTTATTCTTTATTTATTTTGGTGTTAAACCTACTGTATTCCAACTTTTCTATGATTTATAAACTATTTTACTAGCCATAGATGCATCAAAATAAGCAAAGAACACACGAAAAACAGAATCTGTCAAAAACAGAACAGTCTGTAGCAATCTGTAAGTAACGCAAACTTCTGGAACTCTAAAAATCCTATCAAAATAGGAAGTCCTGGATAATTTGTTTATTGATCAGCAGCAAAAATAATCAACACAAAAGCACGCTTCCATGATTTAACAAAATTAAATTCGTGCGCGCAAAGTTTCTGTTTTTCAGCAGAATCAAATTAACTATCACCAAAGGTTATCCTATAGGTTCTACTTGGCACAAACACTAATTAAAAGATAAAAACACATCTAAACAGAAGGTAGATGCAAAATTTATTACTAAACAGGAACAAAAACAAAAAAACACAAACAAAATTGGGTTGCCTCCCAACTAGCGCTATCGTTTAACGCCCCTAGCTAGGCATAAAAGCGAAGATAGATCTAAGTAGTGTCATCCTTAATTTTCAGTTTTTTAGCGGAGTCATGCTCAAATCCGGGAGGTTCTTTCCGTTTCCCTTCATACTCAGAAATCTTTAGATCTAAAGAATCCAACCGCTTATTGCAAAGAGTAATCAACATATTCATATGGTGAAGATTTCCGCTAACACTTTTAAGACGCTCAAGAGACTTTTGTAAAATTTTTGTTACTTCGCAAAATTTTCCAAACACTTGTCTTTCTTCATGGGTAGGATGAGATCCTCCCTTTTGAGGTAGTGTTGCCACTATTCCCTCTATAATTTCATGAGCAATACTGGGATCAATTTCAATAAAATTTCCCTTGGCAATGCAATCCAAGAGTTGTCTATGCGTCATATTTAGCCCAACATAAAAATTGCGAAGAAGAATTCTAAAGTTCACCTCTAGGGTGCACTTGCGATAAGATTCGATCAACCTATACCAAGCATCTTTTAAGTTTTCTCCTTGCCTTTGCTTGAAGTGAAGAACTTCAAACTCGGGAGACATAGGAGTGGATAAGGAAATAGCCATAACGACAAGGTAAACGAACCAACACACGAGCAAACGGAAAAAGACAAGCGAAAAGAGAGGAGAAGATTGGGAAAGAGATGGCGAATAAAATGGCAAGGGTGAAGTGGGGAAGAGGAAAACGAGAGGCAAATGGCAAATAATGTAAATGCGAGGGAGATGAGTTTGTGATGGGTACTTGGTATGTCTTGACTTGAGCGAAGACCTGCCCGGCAACGGTGCCAGAAATCCTTCTTGCTATGTCTTGAGCTTGAGTTGGTTTTCCTTTAAGAGGAAAGGGTGATGCAGCAGAGTAGCGTAAGTATTTCTCTCAGTTTTTGAGAACCAAGGTATCAATCCAGTAGGAGGCTCCTCAAAAGTCCCACACACCTACACAAACAAACAAAGAACTCGCAACCAACGCAATAAAGGGGTTGTCAATCCCTTCACGGCCACTTGCGAAAATGAGATATGATAGAGATAGTATGGGAAGATAAATATATTTTTTGTATTTTATAATATAGATGCAAAAAGTAAAGATGCAAATAAAAGTAGATTGGAAGCAATTATGATAAAGGATAGACCCGGGGGCCATAGGTTTTACTAGAGGCTTCTCTCAAGATAGCATAAGTAATATGGGGGGTGAACAAATTACTGTTGAGCAATTGATAGAAAAGCGAATAATTATGAGATTATCTAGGCATGATCATGTATATAGGCATCACGTCCGCAACAAGTAGACCGACTCTTGCTTGCATCTACTACTATTACTCCACACATCGACCGACTCCTGCCTGCATCTAGAGTATTAAGTTCATAAAGAACAGAGTAACGCATTAAGCAAGATGACATGATGTAGCGGGATAAACTCAAGCAATATGATATAAACACCATCTTTTTATCCTCGATGGCCACAATGCAATACGTGCCTTGCAACCCTTTCTGTCACTGGGTAAGGACGCCGCAAGATCAATCTAGTAGGCCAAACCAAACTGATAATTCGAAGAGACTTGCAAAGATAACTCAATCATACATAAAAGAATTCAGAGGAGATTCAAATATTTCTCATAGATAAACTTGATCATAAACCCACAATTCATCAGATCTCAACAAACACACCGCAAAAAGAGTTTACATCAATAGATCTCCACAAGAGAGGGGGAGAACATTGTATTGAGATCCAAAAAGAGAGAAAAAGCCATCTAGCTAATAACTATGGACCCGAAGGTCTGTGGTAAACTACTCACAACTCATTGGAGGGGCTATGGTGTTGATGTAGAAGCCCTTTGTCGTCGATTCCCCCTCCGGCGGAGCACCGACGAAGGCTCCAAGATGGGATCTCGCGGATGCAGATGGTTACGGCGGTGGAAATTGTGTTTCGTTGGCTCCATGTATGTTTTCAGGGTACGTAGGCTTATATAGGAGGAAGAAGTACATCGGTGGCCGCCCGAGGGGCCCACGAGACAGGGGGCGTGCCCTGTAGGTGTGGGCGTGCCCTCCCCTCTCATGGCCGCCTCGGCTACTTCTTGACTTGCACTCCAACTCCTCTGGATCACGTTCGTTCCAAAAAATCACGCTCCCGAAGGTTTCATTCCGTTTGGACTCCGTTTGATATTCCTTTTCTTTGAAATACTGAAATAGGCAAAAAAACAGCAATACAGGCTGGGCCTCCGGTTAGTAGGTTAGTCCCAAAAACGATATACATGTGTAAAATAAAGCCCATAAACATCCAAAAGGGGTAATATAATAGCATGGAACAATAAAAAATTATAGATACGTTGGAGACGTATCAGCATCATAATGAACTTCCGCTTCATGCACAACCAAGGAGGAAGGTTATAGATATATAGAGTCACGGGCCAGGTGTTGTGATTGCTGCTCTGCTCCCCGAAAGGATTAATGCCATCCGCGCTTAAACCAAACCATACGTTCCTTGCGTCACCTGCAAACTCCTCCCAATACTTTCTCTCGATTTTTCTCTACTGCGCCCCGTCAGCGGGTGCTCTCAACTTCCCGTCTTTCTTTTGGTCATCTCTGTGCGAGCGCATCAACTTGGCATGTTCTTTGTTTCTGAACAGGCGTTTCAACCGTGGTATTATAGGAGCATACCACATCACCTTGGCAGGAACTCTCTTCCAGGGGCGCTCGCCGTCAACATCAGCAGGGTCATCTCCTCTGATCTTATACCGCAATGCACCGCATACCGGGCGTGCGTTCAAATCCTCGTATGCACCATGGTACATGATGCAGTCATTAGGGCTTGCATGTATCTTCTGCACCTCCAATCCTAGAGGGCAAACAACCTTCTTTGCTGCATACGTACTGTCGGGAAATTCGTTATCCTTTGGAAGCTTCTTCTTCAATATTTTCTGTAGCTTCTCAAATCCTTTGTCAGACACATCATTCTCTGCCTTCCACTACAGGAATTCCAGTACGGTACCGAGCTTTGTGTTTCCATCTTCGCAATTGGGGTACGAACCTTTTTTGTGATCCTCTAGCATGCGATCGAACTTCACCTTCTCCTTTTCACTTTCGCACTGACTCTTTGCATCAGCAATGACCCAGCGGAGATCATCATCGGGCACATCGTCTGGTTCCTCTTCATCTTCAATAGCTTCCCCCGTTTCAACATCACAGTATTCAGGGGGCATATAGTTGTCATCGTGCTCTTCTTATTCCCTGTCTTCCATCATAACCCCTATTTCTCAGTGCTTGGTCCAAACATTATAGTGTGGCATGAAACCCTTCTCAAGAAGGTGGATGTGAAGGGTTTTCTGGTTAGAGTAAGACTTTGCATTCTCACAGATAGGGCATGGACAACACATAAAACCATTATGCTTGTTTGCCTCAGCCACTTCGAGAAAACCATGCACGCTCTTAACGTACTCGGAGGTGTGTCTGTCACCGTACATCCATTGCCGGTTCATCTGCATGCATTATACACACACACACACACACACACACACACACACACACACACACACACACACACACACACACACACACACACACACACACATATATATATATAATTAAGTGTGCTAAAACCATTACAGAACATCATGGATAGATAATTAAGTGACCAAATTAATAGAAGTTCATCATCGCATTAAAACCAAAGCACATACATAGTTCTCGTTGAACAACATATAGCTCTCCAGAGCATCTAATTAATTAAACCATACATTGAAACTATGTAAAACATTTCAATGCAAAAACAAATGCGATCATAATCTCAACCAAGGTAACAATTGATTCAACGGCATAATGATACCAAGCCTCGGTATGAATGACATATTTTCTAATCTTTCTAATCTTCAAACGCATTGCATCCATCTTGATCTTGTGATCATCGACGACATCCGCAACATGCAACTCCAATATCATCTTCTCCTCCTCAATTTTTTTTATTTTTTCCTTCAAGAAATTGCTTTCTTTTTCAACTAAATTTAACCTCTCGACAATAGGATCGGTTGGAATTTCCGGTTCACATATCTCCTAGATAAATAAAATCTATGTTACGTTGGTCGGCATAATTGTCATAAACAATAAATGAACCAAATAGTTATAAAGGTAATATATACCACATCCGGATCATAGACAAGACGAGGGCCGACAGGGGCGGATACAAAAACCATCGCACTATATAATAAGAAGCAATAATAAAATTAAGAAAATTAGACAAGTATCTATCTAATCATACAAGTAAGAATTTTTTTCTTTTAGAAAGAAGATAAGAACAAGAGGCTCACCACGGTGGTGCCGGCGATGAGATCGGCACGGGCGATCGACGGCGGTGAAGACGGGGACGGGACGTGACGGACCGCTAAACCTAGACAAATCTCGAGGAAAATGGAGCTTGGAGGTCGAGCTTCGAGAGGAGAAAGCTGAAATAGTGTGGCTCGGGCATTTCATCGAACACCCCGTGTGCATAGGAGGTGAGCTGGAGCACCACAGAGCTCTCCCCTCGCTGGCCCGAAAAACAGAGCAGTGGAGTGTTCTGCTCGCAGGCGAGGGGTATATATAGGCAACTCATTGTTCCTGGTTCGTGGCATCAACCAGGACTAATAGCCACCCTTTGGTACCGGATCAAGCCATCGACCGGTACCAATGATGGTGGGCCAGGAGCGAGGCCCATTGGTCCCGGTTCGTCCCACCAACCGAGACCAAAGGTGCCAGACGAACCGGGACCAATGCCCTCACGAGGCCCGGCAGCCCCCCTGGCCACACGAACCAGAACCAATGACCCCATGGGTCCCGGTTCGTGACTGAACCGGGACTAATGGGCTTATCAGCCCGGAACGTATGCCCTGTTTTCTACTAGTGGGGGGAGCGCTGCGACCTCTAGAGGCGAGATTGGCGGAAGATTTGAAAGCTCCTGGTCATGAGCCCTGGAACAGCTCGACACGCTGATCAAAATTGGAGACCATACCGAAGTGATCGTCGACAGAGAGGGGTTCGGTTCGAACATCAAGAGCGGAGATGAGAGGCTGATAATCCATGTCAAGCCCTGCGATGATGAACGAGATAAGCTCGTCCTCGCCGATTGGTTTTCCGGCCACTGCTAGTTCATCTGAGAGCAATCTCATGTGGCCAAAGAAAGCAGCGGCAGTCTGGGAGCCCTTCTGGGCATTAGTAAGGAAGATGCGGCAGTTGTTTGCACGGGAACGGGATTGGGCAGCAAACATGTTTGCGAGAGCTTCCCTGATGGCATGGGATGTTCCTAACGAAGCTACCTGAACCAATACTTCCTTGGAAAGATTACGGAGAAGGTATGCAACAATCTGTTGATCTTGAATCAGCCATGGGGTATAGGTAGAGTTAGGACTAGTTTGATCCTTTCCTTCTGAGGTTTTGGTGATAATGGTTTTGGGTGGTTCTGGGATTGTTTGATCGATATACCCATATAGACCCGATCCCATGATCTGGAAACGAGCTTGGGCTCGCCATAGGATATAGTTTGTACGGGAGAGAGGCTCGGATGTTGTGAAGTTCAGGCCGGTGGAGTTGTTTTGGCTGCTTGAAGACATGGTGGATGAACGTGGGTTTGGCCGGAGTTGGAGAGGGCTGGATGGATACGGCTGGGAGATGGGGATAGCTAGATGTTGAGGAACAAGTCTGCTCTGATTACCATGTTCGATGTGTATGAAGCGTCTCAAACCTCCATACACAGAGGCCCGCGATTATATATTGATTGCGTGAGGGTTTACATGGTTCGGTTGTAACAGTTAACAACCATGAAGAGATTACAGGAGGATACAAAGAGATAGACATGCGCAAGACTTGAACAGTAAAGATCTTCACCTATCTCTACATATCTAGGCGTGGCATACAAGTCACAATATTGTTTAACAAAAGTTAGCCCGGGAAAGTAATGATATGACACTGATCCTATTGTGGGGGATTGACATAATCTCCCAGGTCCCTACACACCCACATATCGAGCGAGGCGCACGCACGCACATAACTCCCCATGGAGCTCGGTTAAATTGGACGAAGCAGCGGTCCGACAGCGAGCCGGAGGAGGATCTGTGGCACCATCTCGTCCGGCACGTACGGTGTCAATCGGTGAATACATATGCATGGAATTTAGGTGGTTCGGATCCCAAAAATACTACTACTACCATCAGGAAGTAAATACGTGTGCCCACAAGGAGTCCGACTTGATACCTGCTTCGACTCCAACTCGGTAACTTGTTCGTCTTGACGACGTGTGAGCCGGGCCGGAGCGACGAGGCCAGCATCTTCAGCATGTCTTCGGGCAAGGCCATGTTCTCCTTCGACATCCCCAGCGGCTACGATCTCGCCAACGTCTGCAACGGCCTCCTCTGCTACGTGCACGGCAACGGTGGTATGTAACCCTGTCACCGGCGAGATGCTGGCGCTTCCCAGGGCGCCGCCGCTCACAGGAACCAAGGACAAGACACATCTCTTCGCCTTGGGATTCAGTCCACCCACCAATGAGTATAAGTTGTTCAGGTTCTCTAAGGTGCACATGGCCGTGTACACCTTAGGTGACACTCGCCGCTGGCGGCAACACTCGTTCCACTCACCGTCTCATCTGGCTGAAATCCTGACTTGGCCGCCACTACTGATCGACGGCAAGCTGTATGTGGTGACGATAGGTTGGAAGCGAGTGTTGGTAGTCGATGTGCTTACAGAGACATACCGCACGTACCGTCTCCCAGAGCATGAGACTCTCGACTATGCCAAGCGGCTAGTGGGTGCCTTCGAGCTCGACGGCCAGTTGTGCTTCGTCAAACAAGCCTGCCACGTGGGCCTCCACTTTTGGGTCATGTCGCTGCCGGAGGATGACAAGCCTCCACAATGGGATCTGCGCTATAACTTCCACATCAAGGAACCTTTTTACATCTTCAGGCCATGGAGCGCCTGGGTTGACGATGGCGACAAGATGCTCTGCTACATGAACGATGAAACTTTGTACAAGTATGACACCAGAACATGCTCACCGCTGATGCCTGACCAGGGTCAACAGCTGCGGTGGGACCAAAGGCTCCAAATCCCGATGTTTCGAATATCAGGGGAAATTTTGAAATGCCACTTTAGAATCCGTGGGGGTTATCGTCCCACCCTGCTCTCGCTTCTCACCTTTGCGTTACCGCCTCCCCAAGATGGCGAAGACAGAGAAAATTACAGACACCGATTCAAGCACACCTTGTCAAGTGTACTATATGGTGCCATCAGCAAATTAAGAAGAAGAAAGCAAAAGGAAAAAGAATAGATGACAAAAGTTGTACTCATTTGTTGATAGCTGATGTAAACTAAAAGCATTAGAAAATCAATTACATATACATACATATCGGCGTGGAATCATGTTACCCATGCAAAAAAAAAAATTCTAAGAATGCATGCATCTTCTATCTGGTGATATATTTGTGTATACTATCATTTTGGCATCCAAAGCGCTGCCCCAGCCAGTACAAAAGATTCCACGCTGACTTTGGAATTTTCAAGGTTAACTTCTACTACAACACTTGTATATACAGTACTTCAGGGCAGGGAAGGGAAAGTGTATCTCAGAGACAGCAGGTCAGTTTCTTTGCTTGTTCGAGTGACCCGCAGGAGTATCGTCAAGGCCTCCGTCACGCGGCCCGGCGCCGTGCTTCCCGTCTCCAACCTCACCTACTGTATTATCCATAGTTTTAAATAGCCGGCTATACTCTGCTATAGCCTTTTCAGCAGGTGCTGCTAAATAGTCGCCTTCGTAAATAGCACGCTATAGTCCGCTATAACTGTTGAAGGCCCAGTGCTATTTTTCATAGCCCGCTATTTAAGTATTGGAATTACCCCATGCCGCTCTCGACGGGGCCCTCCGCCGGCGGTGGATTCGTCGACGTCGTCACCGCGTTCGAGGGCAAGCCGTCGCCCCTGCTGGACCACATCTTTCTGCTCGGAGGCCGCATCATGGCCAACCCGTGGACAGGGCTCCCGGAGGTGCACTGCGACAAGCGGGGCGCGTTGCTCGTCGTCGTCGAGGTCGGGCGAGGCGCTAGGCTGCCTGGACTTCGGCGACATGGACGCATCGCTGGCGAGGGTCGGTGTCCCCGTCCAATACGGCGCGGACGCCGCGCTGTCGATGCAACTGGTGTCTTTCGCCTGCGGCTGGTTCGTTGTGGCCTGGACCTGGAGCACTAACCATGGCCTCGCGGACGGGTGCACGCTGTGCATGATCATTGACTCGTGGTCTGAGCTCGCGCGGGCCGGGATGATCGTCGCCACCCTGAACTTTGACTGATCCTTTTTCCGCCCTCGCACAGGGCCGTCGTACGACCCTTCGGTGGGCGAGCTGTTCATGCCGCTGGTGAGCGAGCGCCTCGTCAATGCCCTCACGGGCGGAAGCTCCTTGGTCTGCCGCACCTACTACGTCGAGGAGCGGGACCTCGCCATGCTGCGCGCGCAATCGACGGGCGACGGGGAGCACGGAGCGAGCCGTGTTGAGGCGGTGTCTGCATACCTATGGATGGTGTTCGCCGCCACCGTGGGCTCGTCGGACCAGAGTTGCCGCATGGGCTGGTGGGTGAATGGGCGACGGCGTCGCACCACCGCGCCGGAGGAAAACAGGCGCAACTACGTCGGCTATGTCACGACGTTCGCGGTGGCCGAGGCGAGCACGGACGCGATTCAGCGGCGGCCGCTCCCTGAGAACGCGTCGATGGTGCGCAAGTCGATTAGGTCGACAGCCACCGACGAGCATTTCGAGGAGCTGTTGGACTGGGTTTGTCACATAGTGACTGACATGTGGGTCCCACATATCATAACGGTCCCACATATCATAACGCCTTACGTGTTGGTCGAAATAAACGGAGTTGACTATCCACCCATGTCAGCGTGATGGGTGGGTCTCTCCTGTCATAAACGCGTTTAATTTGTCTAAACCGGTACCTATGCAAAAGTGATAGTTTTTAAGAAATTTTTAGCACAAAAAATGGTATGTTTTTTTATATGAAGGGGTTAGTTTTCGGGACAAATATCTCTAAATGATAGTTTTTTTGGCAATTACTCTCAATATGTGGTTCAGTTGGCAATGGGTGACCAATAACACGTCACGGGCCAGTGAAGGAGATGAAATTTCATACACTCCCACCTTTCAGTTTTTAACTCAAAAATCTCCTCAACCAAGACAAATGATCAGTGAAGAAGCAAATTCCGTACTTTGCAAATCTATCGAATTAGTGAATGAGATGAAATTAAGGGTGGCTCGCAAGGCCTTGGAAATTTGGTCCGTGTCAACCAACGGTCAAGTGAAGGATAGGCTGACGAAGCGGAACGATGCACAGCAGCTAAGACAGACAGTTTTGTTAGCTGATTAGTTTGATTGAGGGGAGTGTAAAGATCTGGGTGTTGTATCGGCACACCTAATTAGTCAACTTGTACGCATGAGGGTAAATCCAAATGAAATCATACCAGATCATATAATAGTGTGCCATGCTTGAGTAGAGGAGCCATTGACCGTGATATAACACATATTAATTGGTCTACTATGAGAACCACTGGCCTAATGAGCCAACTTGTGAGCATGAGGGTTGTTAGCATCCGATCTTGAGGGACGCAACTACCAATTTAGTGCCACATATATATGAGGAGAGGAGCCAATAACCAGCTATATATAGGAGCACATAGTTGACTTGGCCTGCTACTACCTAATTATAGTTGATGTCTGCACATGCATGTCTATGGTGTACGTTCCACAATAATGAGAGCAAGCAATGCATGCCCGTGGCGTGCTCCGCAAAAAAAATCAGCCAATTCCAGCTAGTGCCATGAGGGCACATGTACTGTAAGCAGCGCGTGGCTTGTTGTAAACTACGTACATAGGGTCAGAGCATCGATCCATGAGGGTACACGATCTGATTCTGATCTGATCATCAACATGTACACAACCTCTTGCATCATGTATAATCCGGCTATAAATAGCACCCAAAACAACCCGAGGACATACAGCGGTACAATCACATACACATGTGACTAGCTTTCTCAATCAAAGCTCTAGCAATGGCGCCGCCGCCATCGTCCAAGCTCGCCCTCCTGCTCCTTGCCATGGCACTGACGGTCTCCACAGTTCGCGGTTGCGGATACAACTGCCCGTCCCCATCTCCGCCGCCGCCGCCGCCAACACCGTCGTGCCCGGGATACAACTGCCCGTCCCCGTCTCCGCCGCCGCCGCCCTCACCGCCGCCGTCGCCACCACCACCATCAACCAGCTCTGGCTCGTGCCCGAATCTGCAAGTGTGCGTCAATGTGCTGAACCTGCCGATTCTCAGTCTCGGCTTGTTTGCGAATGAGTGCTGCCCGCTGCTCTACGGGTTGGCCGACCTGCAAGCTGCCGCGTGCCTCTGCGACGTCCTCGGCGGGGTCCTCGGCCTCCGCCTCGACGTCATACTCCTCCTCAACCAGTGCAACATTCGCTGCGAATCCACCTACACCTGCCCGCGCTGATCGATCAACCGTACACATATATGTGCTCTTTGCAAGTTTGCGTTCCAGTTCATCTTATATCTCAGTCTTGTGCATGAATGCATGCAACGGTGTTCACTAGGTAGATACTCCCTCCGTTCGGAATTACTTGTCGCAGAAATGGATGTATCTAGATGTATTTTAATTCTAAATACATCCATTTCCGAGACAAGTAATTCCGAACGGAGGGAGTACATGCGTAATCGTAAAAGTGTGTCTTGTTGCGTTGTTGGAATTAATACTGTACCAAACATGCATGCATATGTACGTGGAATAAAAGTACGTTGAAGTTGTCTAACAATGTGCTTATATCATCTGGGATATTCATGTCTTTGTATCATCTGAGATGTCCGGGCTGTGCATGCATGAAAGCTTCTGATTTTCCTTTTCTTTTGATGAAGAAGGATAGAAAATTACGTGAAAACCAAGTTTCGGTGGAAACCGATGAAAACCACCAGGAACAATGTTTTAATGTCTTGAAAAAATCTCAATGGGCATCAATACAACATGGGGTACTATCTTTGTGATAGCATCTATTCTATACTCATCAGAATAACTCATGGTGGGTGCTGCATCTAGAGCCAGAGTTAAGGGCCCGTTGGTTTGGACTAGAGCCACTCTCTAGTGCAAGATCTATTCCTTGCTTATTGTGACGACATCATAAGTCTCGTCCGCAGCGCCCATACTTTTAGGCTGACCCGTTAACCTTTTTGGGTCTGTCATTTGATCGACCAGTACATTCGTTGTTGTTCCTGATTTTTTTTGTTTTCATTTGTTTTTCACTATATTTTTCTTTGTTTCTTCGGTTTCTCGGTTTTTTGTTTCCATTGTTTTTTTTGCCGGTTTGTCTTCTTTTCTGGTTCTGACGTATTTTCCAGTTTTTGCATCGGTTTTCACGGTTTTCATCTTTTTCCTTTGTTTTTCCACATATATGTTTTTGACGCGTACTTCCTTGTTCATACACATTATATATTTTTGGTATAACATAAAACATTTCTTATATGTATTTAGCACCTTTTGAATGCATGATTAACACATTCTGATGTCTACTTTTTTCCATATACCTTTTATATATTTTGTACACCAGGAACATTTTATACATGTGTTAAAAAATTTACATACAAGATTAAAATTTCTTATATTTTTGGAAGCTTCTATGGACCAGTTCGTTGAACCTTCTATCGTATTTGGCCTGTTTTGGGAATATTCCACACCGTTTTTTATTTTTGTTTTTTCTATGTTTTATCTTTATCAGTTTTTTGGCTCTCTTTTTCTACAGGTAATTTTTTTACAATAGGTATTTTTTTTGGCTTTCTTTTTGAAATACATGTCTACTTTTTTCACTACACATTAAACAGTTTTTGTAGACATGGAGATCTTCTCTGTAGATACACGTTGAATTTTTTTCAAATATATGATGAACACTTTTCTTTAAAAACCAATGCGTGGATACTTGTCCACACCAACGACCATGCATGTATAATATACCTGGCCATGGGCAGTCCGGCCCGGAAGGCATGAGCCGACCCGGCACGAAATGTCCGACCCGGTCGGGCCCGAGATTGTCCACAGGCCGGGCCTGGGCCTAGATTTTGAAGAGGCCCAACCCGATGCCTGGCGGGCTTTTACACTGTCGGGCCGGGCTTGGGGCCTGATTTTTACACCCGACGCCAGGGCCTGAGTTTTCTGCATCAGGCTTGGTTAGGCCCGTCTCGAAGACCGTCCGAGCCCGAGGGATGGCCAGATATAATGTATAAGCCAAAGCTAGCTATGAATAGTTGACTTCTCATGCTCTCCTTTTAATATGCATTTGCTATACGTATCCATGCATGGTATCAAACTAAGTAGCAACTACGGCATGCATGCCCATGGCATGAAAATCGTCACACAGCATATCTTCAGCGCATTCCAGCCACTAGTATCCCGCTATTCTGTGTGCGGAGCTTGTTTGAAAATACACATGCCCATCAAGTATTGAAACTCGCCGGGCGTATATTATAGTTTAAGCTAAGTTGTAGATGGAGTTTATTATAGTTTAAGTTAAGTTGTAGAATCAAACTTGAATGCTATACGTGCGACCGGGCTATAAATACCACCCCCACACAGCTCAAACTCACAGCGCCTACAAACCCTTGCTAGTTGCTTCCTATAGTAAGCCTTGCTTCCTCTCGACCAAGGCTAGCTTTCGCAATGGCGCCATCGACCAAGCTCTTCCTCGTGCTCCTCGGCCTAAACTTGATGGTCACCGCTGTGCACGGTGGTTGCGGACCCCACTGCCCTACCCCGACCCCACCGCCGCCTCCATCGACCAACGGCGGCTCGTGCTCGATTGACACGTTGAAGCTGCGCGTGTGCGCCAACGTGCTGAACCTGCTGAAGCTCGGGCTTGGCGTGCCGCCCAGCGAGCGGTGTTGCCCGCTGCTGGCCGATCTGGCCGACCTGGACGCTGCGGTGTGCCTCTGCACCGCCATCAGGGCCAAGGTCCTCGGCGTCATCAAGCTCAATGTCCCCGTCGACCTGGTGCTCCTGCTCAACCACTGCCACAAGACCTGCCCGCCTGGCTTCACCTGCCCGCACTGATCGAACAAAGTACTCGGCCAAGCATGGCATGCTGCGTACACATGCCATGCATGCAGCCGTCTATACACCACTCCAGTTTGTGTTTGAGTTCATCTATATGTCTTGTGCATGCCTAGGTTCTCTGTCATGCATTAGCATTATGCATGCATGCAGTGATCACTAGGTAGGTACGTAAACATAAGTGCATGAAAGTGTGTCAAGTTTGTGGTGTCCAAATAAATGACCCACGTAACCGGGGATTTGTATCATCATCTGAAATACTGTACCGGGCGCCTATATGCCCCTAGCTTGTATCATCTGAAATCTGATGAAGTTGTGTAAACTCGAGATGTGTGTTACATATATATTGCCGCGTCATATTCCACTCCGAAAACACATACTTGCACCGAGATCAAAGCCAACCCTAAGTTTTATATGGATCGTAGGAAGAGAAACATAAATAAATTGGATCAAGGATGGATGAATTTAGTATTGACGAGCGACTTGCAGACACATGGCAAGGGAGCTGTGATGCGATACCATGCAGCAGCGATGTTTATATCGGCTGGCATTTCATATCATCCTTACATCCAGTTACAGACCCAAAAACTTCTTGAAGCATATCAAAATGTTTAGAGTTGCATCTTCTTTGCACGGAAGTCATTGTAAAAGAAGTGGATGCTGCTTATGGCTTGGTGCGACCTTTGTTGTCTTGCACAACTCCTCGGAGTAAAGTAAAAAAGGCCGTGTTTATTAGTCTTTGTTGTCTTGCACAACTCCTTTCCCTGCTCAAACATTACTGTTACATGTTTTGGGTGGCTGATGTTGTTTGGGTATCATTTTTTGCGTTTTCCTTTTGTCTCATTTTTTCCCTTTTAACCTTTTCTCGTGTTTTTTATGTTTTACCTTTTCAAATTTTATTTGCATCCATTTTACTTTGTTCATTTTCTGCCATGTCTTTGTTTTTTCATTTGTTTTCTTATGCTTTTGGAAAAATACCGGAATATCCATATTTATTTATTTAAAGCATATGAACATATATTTAGATGTTCATGAATAACTCTTCTTCAGAACATGTTTTGGGATATTTAGAAATACATTTTAAACATGAGATGACCACTTTGTTCAAATATATGCATATTTATGGTGAGGTACATGCACATTTTTAAAATTGATCTGCAACATGTGATTTTATCAATCTTTCAAACTAACCTTAACATCTGTGTCTGAAAAATATTAAATTAAAAACATACTTTCTAACAAATAAAACATATTAGTAGATGGCCTAGCCAATTAAGCATTAAGGATCTGTCAAGGCGTGCAATGCCACACTATTCTTCGCAGAAACGTTGAATATGATGACTCATTCATCCTTGCACAAACTAGAAATTTGTTAGCTACATATTAGTCCATCGAAAAATAAAGCTAGATTCATCCGTGCATAAAGTAGAAATTATTTTTTTAGCTATAGATTAGTTGTACTGTGCGTTTTTGCGACAACAAACAGTACACTCATTTATTTTACCTAGATTAGAAGCTCCAACAGCGGCATACTGTTTTTTTCACAGATAGAATGCATATGATTTCACTTTTACTATTCTCAGTAGCTAACACTTTCAAAGTATTGATTATCTAAAATTGCATACTTACACGTGACATAAAAGTTCAGTACTCAAAGTGCGCAATTTTGCAAGAACTCGTACGTTTAGTCTAGGTGTTGATCCAATGATTGAAAAGATGACTAGAATATAAATATATTATAGAAAATTCAAAAATAGCAAATTATACCTCTCTGCTTCCCAAAATATAAGGCGCACTTGACTTTGCACGGTCTTTGATCCATGGCTTTAACCACTAATACTCCCTCTTTTCTGGTTTATAGGGCTTATCTCAAATTTTTCGTTTTACCGATTTAAAGAGGTCATCTCCATCTCATATTGAGATTTCGAGGCGCATTAAACATTTGCATGCATGAATTAAAAAGGAACTCACCAATGCATGCAATGTTCCTACTCATCTAGAGTACGAGATACATTCCTTCACTCACCATCTGTCTTGGTTGATGAGATTTCGTACTTGAGCCCTATAAATAGGAAAGGAGGGAATATATATTAAAGTACAAGGATTGAACATGTGTGTGTGTGTCTATATATTCTAAACATACAATACGTGAAAATCATAGTCAAAGTTGTTTAACAAAGGCCAAAAAAGTCAACCGGCACTTTATATTTGGGAAAGAGGAGGTAATTTCTTCACGTGCCCTTGTTCACATGGCGGCCTAGCTCCATCACATGAATATTGTAGCTAGTTTTTTAGGGGGTATTTTAAGCTAGCTACTATAACAGTGTAATGCCCTTGTCAATATCGAGATTATTTTCCAGCGCCACCACTGCCCACTGCCCACTGGGGACGATATTTTAAGTTAGCTACTACAACAGTGTAATTCCCTTGTCAATATCGAAATTACTTTCCAGCACCACCACTGGCCACTGGGGACGAATAACAAATAATTAGACAGCTAGCCAGTATATAATAAACCAAAGTACGAGACGTATAGCATGTGCATGGATGGCCACCTAGAGCCAGTATATTTGCCTCCCGTGAACTTGCAGATCAGTTTATGCGCTATCATACATATATATTCCTTTGTCCAATTCTATGTGTGCCCTCAAGATAACAGCAAAATTTGTAAACCCATCAAACATATCTTATGGTTTTTGTTCGTTAGCGAACAAATTAAGCTCCAATAATGGTACACTAGTGGTTGTACATATTTTTCGCAAATTACGGCCAGTGTCAAATTCGATATATCATGACGTGCTTGCCCTTGTTGCAAAATGCACACTACATCCCGGCCTATAAATACCACCCCAAGCAACCAAAAAAAAGCATCACAAGCTAGCAAGCCCACCTAGCTCAGCCACAAGCCTAGCCAGTACACTCCAGTTGGCCACTTGCAAGATCGCCCTCTTCCTCGCCTTGAACCTGGTCCTAGTGGCAGCTGCGCATGGCTGCGGGTCGTACTGCGGCAACACACTGGCCGTCCCAGTGCCAACCCCGCCGATCGTCGTGCCCCCGCCGGCCATCCAAGTCCCAACCCCGCCGATGACCGGTGGCGGCAGAGGCACCTGCTCGATCAACACGCTGAAGCTGAAGGCGTGCGCCAACGTACTGAACCTGCTAGAGCTCAACCTAGGCGCGCCGGCGAGCGAGAACTGCTGCCCGCTGCTGGGCGGGCTCGCCGACCTCGACGCCGCCATCTGCCTCTGCACCGCCATCAAGGCCAATGTCCTCGGCATCAAGCTCAACATCCCCGTCGACCTCGTTCTCCTCCTCAACCAGTGCGGCAAGACCTGCTCCGCCGACTTCACCTGCCCAAGCTGATCCACCCATCATCCCTCGAACCCTCGAACCATGCATCACAAACCATGTGTCGTCGTCATCATACTCGTCTTTGGTTTGCATGCCATCACACCCGTCACTCGTGCATGCATGCACGCTTACGTGTTCATTTCTTCCAGGGACTGCTTATAAGATAGTCGTTGATCATTGTATTCCGATAGGATATCTAAATGCATGGTTCACATATTTGTAAAATGATATACATACGTGGAATAAAATGATTCAAGTTGTGTTAACTCAACCCGTGATATATTGCCAGCTTGTATGCAAGCATTATTGCGTGAATGATGATCAGATCCACATCTTGTACCTGATCATGGTGTCTATTCTTTGCTTTTGCGAGTTTCAACAGCAGCAACTCGCTTGGCATGATTCTCTTTTTGTTAAGCTTAAGAAGCACCACAAAGAACCATGCATCTGTGAAATAGAAGGATGGTTTGGATAATGTATCATGGGATCGATAAACTCAACTATAAATCTTTTGCAGTGTAAAGCGAGTAAATTTTATTTGAACCAGATCTCTATGATGCTGCAACACTTTGACATAAATTTTGTCATTGTGATAATTTAATTTGAATCAAATTTCAGCTTCATAATTTCACGCTAAACTAAATGGCTGACCTGATCGGTTTTGACAATAGGGTCTTGGGCAACAGCTCAAGCTAAAACCTGGCTCAAAGTGTCCAGAAAATAAAACCTGGCTCCCACCAGAATATCAAAATACCTGTTTTAAACAAAAATGTACTGTGTATACACACATGAATGTAGTGTTGTTAGTGAAGTCATATAACATGGTCTAGCTAGATAAATCCCAGAAGGAAGAAGCTGGGTAGCCATACATCTAAATTTATGAATAGCTACCAATTATATATATGATCCAAAACTTCCAAATATATCAGTACATACAAATGTCTCTATTAAACTTACACATAAATACTTATCATGAGCATCATATGTTTTTATGAGCACGTAATTTCTGGATCCTTTGCATTGGGATTACTAAGTTTGAAAGAATGAAACTGTGTAGAAAAATGTCCTACATAGTCCTTTCGGATGAAGGAATAATTATCCTTGCAACAATTTCCAAGGACGTTCTCTATCTTTTAAATTCCTATGAAACTTATGTCAACAGTTGCTTTTCATGTGAATATATTGGTCAAACTTTACATATTTTAATATTATAAAAAAACAACAAATATAATGTTATTTTTTTCATTTAAACAACATTAACATTTCACATGCATATTGTGATTTAAAGTTGTTCAGGTTCGACTTTCGTATATCTAGAAGGACATGTATTTCCAAATGGGGGAGTATTTTTCTTGGGAAACTAGCAGTGGCATCTTAATACTACGCTTTCTAGTTCCCTCAGTTTCATGATCGTGTGTTACAACAATAGTATAGCCCCATTTACTTATTCCTGTAATTACCAAAACCAGTAAACCTTTAAAATACACAAGAGTGCTAGAAAACAGTTCAATTCATTCGACAATTTCATGAAAATAATAGGTTGCAATTCTATTCTTGCAAAATATTGCAGAAAAACAACTACAAATTATATTGGTCCAGTCCCTTAATTGTGGCCCTCTCTGCATAAAATCCTCAGTACAGAAGGGATACATGGCAAAATTTTAGGGAGTTTTTAGGGTACATTGTACTATGGAATTTATTGTGTAGTAGTATTAACTTGACCCAATGGTTAATATATTTCGACTTGTAGTTAGGCTGAATGTCAACTTCGTAATTTCCCATTAGCCTAATATCATGTTTGTTCTTTCACATGTTACCGATCCTAATTAATCTATGATTGTTCTAACAATTACAGCCGCAGATGCAGTTAACACTTCACGGCACGTGTTGCTGGCCATTGCCCACTGCCCGCCGCACACTGAAGCGTCTCCTCCACCGTCCCGGTGCTGCCTACGTGCATCCGCCTGCTTCCCCCTCATCCAGCCATCCATATGCATGTCGTCGTCTCTTGGAAACGAGTTTATCACTCAACCTTCTAACGAGAACCAGTACTAATTCATATGGTACTTTACTTGTACTCCCTCCCTTCTAAAATAGATGACTCAACTTTGTACTAACTTTAGTATAGAGTTGAGTCATCTATTTTGAAACGGAGCGAGCAGTATATACACTGGTTTCAGAAGTATAATAGAAAGGATGTGGTGCGATTTGGCTAGCTTGACCTCTGATTGTCTCAGGACTTGAGGCGCGGCTTAGGACATTCGCGATTAGTAGCTGCCTTCGATTGGAGATTTCTACCAATACTTCTGATGCAAACATCGAGACGAATTCGGCCCGGACAGGGCACGATTTCCAAAGCAAATCACGAATGGTAGCCGAGTTCATCCGTTGATAATATGAAATGCGTAATCTACTTTAGCTCGCTTTTGCAGGGAACTTGGTGGAATTTTTCTTTGCTGTTTATAACAGTAAATTTCCTAATGTGCCCTTGATGTCCAAATATACTACCAGATTGTTTCCGTGTATTGTCAGATTCGGGCAGCTGGATCACAAAAAAAAGGCCCAAAATAATTTAATGTACTGTAAAGGACTCAAAATATGTACGCCCTCCGTACAGAAAAACAACATTTTGGACTTATCTTAAATGAAAGTTGAAAATTTCGACCACCAATTCTCTTTTATATCCCTCTCAACTAAAATCTATGTTATATTTTTTTTTGAAACTAGAAAATCATATGCTTAAATTTGTATTGGGAAGTTAAATTTATTTTGTTGTAGTTGTACCTCTATTTATGTATCAACTTGTGGTCAAAGTTACACTTTGTGTCAATGTTTAAAACATCAAAATTTTCGTGAACTAAGAAAGTACACTGGATAGGTAAATAATGGACGAAGACTGAAACCCATCCGCTAGAAACGAGCCATTTTCGAGCGTTTGATGCTGAAAATATCAGTTCTTGTAAGGCCATTTGCACTCCATCCTGTCAGATACGCTCTACCTTTCTTGGATCTCAAGTTGTCAACTCTCTAGTTTGTGTCATAGTCTAGAAGTAATCCCTTCTAGTAGCAATCGAATTGACTCAATGTTTGTACATATACGGGAAGTTCTAGCAGCTAGAGAGAGCAATGTTTGGATGCACCTCATTAGTATATCCTAGTACATCGCTCCACCACATGTACAGCTAGATATGTAGAACCTCTCTGCCGAACTGATGGAGATCGACGTGCGTGAATGTCTCTCGCTACCTAGGCGACCCTGCCGACATGGAAGGATATATGTCCATGCATACGTGAACTCTTGATCGACCATACAAAACTACAAGGAAAAAGAATAAACCTAACCAGTAATATATGTTAGAGTACCAGCACCGCACAAACTTCGAGACCACTTGCATAAACGATAAGGTAGAGATCCATTTGACAACGATCGACCGACGCGTGAATGAGCTGCGGATTCGTGCAAATAATCAGTAACTGGACGTGCGTACGTAGACGTTTAGCTGTTCCCGATCGATCGTGTGAAATGAAGAATAAAATGTCTCCGTTGGTCACATCATGCATGTTTGACCTAACAGCTACTGTATGTCTTTTTTTTTAACATAACAACTAGTGTACGTAGAACGGCATGCATGCATATATACTCCATCCTTTCCTAAATAGTCTTTTCATATTTCAATAAGGACTACATACAGATTTATATAGACATATTTTAGAGTGTAAATTTACTCTTCCTATGTAGTCCACATTGGAATATCTTAATAGACTTATATTTAGGAACGGCGAAAGTAGATTTGGTCTGACACGTCGTCTCTGAACTATCGGATATCGTGGGTCACCAAGCTCGGCCGCTGGCATGCATGGCACGGCCAGCACGGGAGGCTACCTGTTTATTCACTTTTACATGGTACTCCGTTCGTATTTTTTTTGGCCTTTTCTATGACTTGAACCGCCTGGTCCGAACTAAGTTAAGTAATACCTAATTTGACACTTCAAAATCCTGACGGCGCATCCATTAAAGATCACGAACACAAACGTTCTCAACAGCATGGCTGCCATGGGGCGGCATGACGATGGGTCTATTGTATTGCGGATCATGGTGTAACTCCACGGGCACATGTGATCGTCCAAAGATAAGCTGACGATTGGACCGTCGATCCCATTGATTGGTGGGCAAGCACAATCGGGATCTCAGGTACTCTATTTCATCCCTTAATATTAGCCTTTCATATTTTGGGTCAAATTTTAAACATAAATTTAGCTAATATAATATGAGTTATAGTAGTAAAATAATAACATTTGAAACTTTGCTTGAATATGAATATAAAGATATATTCTGTATGCATGTAACTTATATTTTATTAGTCAAATATATGATCAAAATGATATTATGAACCTGGACGAAGAAAGTATGTGCTAACGATGCCTCTCTTAGGGTTGGGTCACATGTTGTGGAGCGGATTAGTGTCACAAGGGAGCAACTTGCACTGCTACAAATGGGCATCCACCCAAAGTAAATAGTCAAACTGGTTTGTGAAAATTAAAATCCTATGGGAAATGTACCCTCTTCTTGCTCAAGTTGTGGTTCGGCAGGACCCCGTTATGCGATGATTTCATGGTTCTCTTTGCGATCTGCTCGGACCCGATGCTCTTGGTTGCCTCGGCAACCAACAATGGGAATCATAACATCTTCTGACAAAAATTTGGCTCCAAGGAAACGTAAACATTTGCATATACCAATTTGCCAAAGAGGGGAGCGATGGGGAAAATGCTCCCTCGCTGTGGGGGTCCGTAGTTGTTGTTTCTTGGCACCTGGCTACCTGGGGCTCTATTCAGTCATGTCGTCATACCGTGCCCTATGGCATGCACCAACCCTTGCATTGACCACACCTTTGTGGAAAGTGCCTCTTCCTTCGAAGATCAAAATCATCGCTTGGTAGAAGCTCCATGATTTCCTCCCCTTGGATGCTTGGCTGGCGCAGCGGCCTATGTCGGGCAGTGGATTTTGCCCTCTTTGCGTGGCCCTTTCTGGGGTCCACATTTTCATTTCTTTTCCCGCTGCTCGTTCATAGGGAGCTTTGTTCGTGAGTCTCTGGGGCCTGAGTGGTAGGCTTTGAATTGGGCAAAAGTTCATAGAGGCTCAGTCCCACCGTATCGGTACCAGGAGGTGCCTCTTCTAGGTAGTGTTCATCGTGATGATCTAGACCCTACATACTGCATGTAACAAGATGGTTATCAAGCAGGTGTTTCTATGATGCGCTTATGACTCCATGTTTAAATTCATGTTTCTTGTAGTAGTGGTGCCTTCTTTGTAGGAAGCGAGACAAGGACCGACTAGGGGCATGCCACCAACTCGCTTCGCCCCCTAGCCAGTGATCTTTTGACTCCATTGATTCATGCATCACTTTTTATTTTGCATTTGGGCATGTTTGTGTTGTCACCCTAGCATACCACCTATTTTCTTTCATGTACTTGAACTACATGTCAGGAAGTGGTGATTGCTTGATTTATAAAGTGGGAGGAAATCCTATTCCGAGTAAAATGAGTGTGGGTTGAGTTTAGCAGGCGGAGGGTTTTAGATGATGTGCGGCTAGTAGCTTTATTTGGGTCTACACATTTTAGGTTGGCCTTCATTATTGCCACTTACCAATAAAATAATATGGGAGCTTATAGTGGTACACATACTTGAATGCATGCACAGCGAGAATTCATCATGGCAAACCCTATTTTACACGCATTGTTATTTTGGTAGTGTATATAGTTTGCATAGTTGTAAGACATGAAAAGATGATAAAATTCCAGTTTATCCCTAGAAGAAGAGTAGAATACGCCTCAAGGAGTGATCAAGCAAACGTGATAGAAGTCTTTAAGAATCACCCCCGCGTAATGAAAATGGCCATCTATTTTCTTTGTTTTCTTGCAAACTCCTTCCCCTGCTAACAGATTTCCATTTCAAACCAGGTTGTCCATTCGCTCATACGCACTTTATACAAAGGAGAGTGGGTGTTTCCCCAAAGTAAATATGCATGGGCGGGCTCACTCATGTTCTAAGTGTCATTTTTTGGGTTTTCACATTTGTGTGATGTTTTCCTTTCAATTTTTTGTTTGTTTTTTGCTTATTTTAAACTTTTATTTCATTTATGTTTACTTTGTTCATTACCATCATTTGTATGTTTTCTTGTAAAGCATATGAATATATAGTCAGATGTGCATGAATAACTCTTATTAAAAACATGTTTTTCGTACATAGGAATACATTTTAAACATGACCTGAGCACTTGTTGCAAATATGAATATTCATACTGAGGTACATGAACATGTCTGAATTTTCTCGCAATATATGATTTCACATGTTTTAATCACGCGTTAACATTTGTATCGCAAATATATTATAAAGAAACATTTTTGCATAGAATTAAACTCTAATAGTAGACGCGCCGTACCCTGTGGCTGGCCGAATAAGGATCTTTCGAGGCAAAATTCCCATTATCCTTCGCATAAAAAGTTGAATAGCATGACTCATTCATCCTTGCATACAAAAATAATCTGTTAGCTACAAATCAGTCCATAAAAAAATAAACTAGATTCATCCTTGCATATACTAGTAATTAATTTGTTTTCTACATATTAGTAGTAGTGTCTTGCAAACAACAGATACTAGATTCATTTATTTCAGCTCGAAGCTCAACAGAGGTATACAATTTGTCCGCGGATAAAAAAGAGCATATTTTCCCCTTTACTAAATCTCAGTGCCTTAAAACATTTTAAATCTGAGTACCTTAAACGCTACAGTATTACCTACTCAAAGTGCAGAAGCTTCATTACAATTAAAGAGTGAAATAAAGTTTTATTCTCCAAAGATTTTAAAAAATTAACTATACATTTATTTTTGACAGCAAAAATAGACAATTATCAATTTCTTCACGTGCCCTTATTCACACGGCGGTCTAGATCTATCACACACAAGAGTATTGTAAGCTAGCTATGATAGTGTAATTCCTTTGTCAGTGTTGGCATTATCTGTGAGCACCGCTGCCCACTGGGGTAGGATCAACTAATAATTAGACGGCTAGCTGTAGCGTACGTGTAACCAAAGGACGAAACATAAAGTAGACATCTCCTGCGCTGGTAGTAGCATGCATTTGTATGGCTACATGGAATAATAACCGACATAATAATCTCCTAAATTTGTCTCTAGCGAACCTCAAGATCAGGTTATGCCAGCTGGTAGCGCTGCGAGATATATTTCAATTGTCACATACTATGTGTGTCTTCTAGGAGAATGATCGCCTACCCATGGTCCATGTCATGCTTTGAGATTCATGCTATTTTTTTATTGTTGTCAAAACTTATCTTGTTTCATAATGTTCCGTTAGTTGTTATTATTATTCCAAAGTGTATCACCATGTTTCGTTGTGTATAGACAAAAAAGGGTGCACTTGTTTTAGATCGAGTTTGTTGCACAATGAAACATTATGATACACTTTAAAACAAGAGCAAAACCTAACGTAACACGCTGAAACAAGAAAAATTTGTCAAAACGAGGAAACACAACATAATTTCAAAGCAATGGTGGACGTTGGATCCATATACGTGATATCCCGGGCTAGAATATCATGTCTCGTGCCTAAATTATTGTCGAATTTGTGAACCCATCAAACATACATGCATATTGGAGTACATGGAAATTAGTTAACGTTTTATACTCCAATAATGGTACGCACGTAATATCGTATAATTATAGTAGTACTAGTAGTAGCAGCAGCGCTAGTGTTGGCAAATAATGTTTTCAAATTACGGCAAGAGTCAAACTCAACTGATCATGACATGAACGATGCACTTGCACTTGCACTTGCGTGTTACACCCCGGCCTAGCTATAAATACCACCCCAAGCAACCCAGGAAAAACATCCCAAGCTAGCAAACCCACCTAGCGCTCAGCCACAAGCCAGTACACTCTAGCTAGCTACTAGCGTTATCCACATAGCAATGGCGCCCTCCAAGCTCGCCCTCCTCCACGCCATGAACCTGGCCATCCTCGTGGCCGTGCATGGCTGCGGGTCATGCGGCAACACACCGCCCGTCCCGGTCCCAAGCCCGCCCATCGCTGTGCCCCCACCAGCTCCCGTGCCGTCTCCGCCTTCGCCCGGCGGCGGGGGCGGCACCTGCTCCATCGACACGCTGAAGCTGAAGGTATGCGCCAACGTGCTGAACCTGCTGAAGCTAAACCTCGGCGTGCCGACGGATGAGTAGTGCTGCCCCCTTCTGAGCGGCCTCACCGACCTAGACGCCGCCGTGTGCCTCTGCACCGCCATCAAGGCCAATGTCCTCGGCATCAAGCTCAACGTCCCTGTCGACCTCGTTCTCCTCCTCAACCAGTGCGGCAAGACCTGCCCTGCCGATTTCACCTGCCCTAGCTGATCCATCCATCACAAACCATGCATTTCATACTTGCATCATCATCGTCGTCGTACTTATAATTACAATGTTTTCTTGTATACGCATGCACCTATATATTTCCTCGTAATTACAATATGGTATATGTTAGTCGCGTGAATGCATGGGCTCCCTCCCTCGTGCATGCATGCTTCAGTTAGTCATTTCTCGTTATGGTATTCAAGTATTTGTAAAAGGGTATATGTGCGTGGAATAAAAAGTTTGTTCATGTTTTTCTTTTTATTTTTTTTGTGCGGGTGTTCTGGTCGTGTTAACTCGATCCATGATCTGCCAGCTTGTATATATATTGTACGAAGCATGATCAGATACACAGCTCTTCACATGCGTTGGCTGCTACTTCATGTTTCTCGTGGCCTCTCTTCTTTCCTTTGTCAGTTACAAAAGCGCGGTATCATAACATTTTTAAGCTTGCCACGTGTTGGCAGCTACATCTTTTTTCTCATTGTGGCTACGAAGGTATTTCACAACGTACTGTTATCAACAAATAAGAATCGTATGATATCCAAATATAATGATACATAAGAATGTATGCATTAAACATATGCATACCTATTTATGTTGAGCATCAGATGTTTCTATTAGCATATAATTTGTGGCTCTCGTTGGCTGGGTATGACTCGAAAAAGTTTGAAAAATGAAATGATATAATTATGTAGAACAATATCCTACATAGCCCTGTTAGATGAATGAATTACTATCCTTGTAAAAAATTCCAAGGATGTTCTCTATCATTTAAATTCCTGAGAAATTCAGGTCTAGTACCAAACAAACCATTTTTTTCAAATAATTCATGTACTCCCATCATTTGGATATATGTCTTTTAGGGATGGGTACGTCTTCAACATGCAACTTTATGAATATGTTGGTCAAATTTTACAGATTGCAATATAATAAAGAAATTGCAACAAATCTGATGATATTATTTTTATCTAACCAACAATAATATTTCCCATGCATAGTCAAGAGTTAAACTTGTTCAAATCTGACTTTGGTATTTCAAGAAGAACAACTATTTCCAAATGGGGGAGCGATTTTCTTCAGCATCTACCAATGACATATTAATCCAACTCTAGCTTCCTCAATTTCATGATCATGTTTTACAAAATAGTCTACCTCGTTTACCTATTTGATCAATGGGAAATTACATTTTTTACTAGCATAGAAGTGCTACCTATAATTACTTTATGTAATTCCATCAAATTATTGAAGGACATGAACTGTTTTCTTGCACTCTCACGTATCACATATACTAGTTAAGTAGTTCATCCCTACTACTTTATTGATCTCAACATGCACATATGTCACCTCATCAACATAACCACCTCAATTCTCTCAACATGCATGGGATGTTGATTATAAACAATATGAAAATCCCATTTCATCAACCTCACTAATTTTAGTACACTCAACATGCATGGGAAATAATACTTATATTCTTTAATATTTGCAACCATATAATAATAAGATTCAATAAATAATATGTATTTTTAGTCTTCATTCTCATATTCAAATTCAGGACAACAAAACCGATCAAAATAATATTATATTGCACCCAATTCCTACAGCAACACGCGGGGGATCATCTAATTTATAAGGTTTTCTTGTTTGTACTTTTATAATTAAAAGTCGATGAAAGTAACTATAATTACACTTAGCCCAGTCCCAAAATTATGGTCCTCTCTGCGCAAAATCTTAGGTACAAAACTGATACATGACTACTACCTCAGTAAAAAAAAGGAAGTTTTGGATCAAATTTTAAAGTTTTGACCACTCATTTTATTTTTAGTTATTTGATTATAAACTTGAAAATCATATGCATATTTTTGTCTGGAGAAGTACTTCCGGAATTATTATTTTTTGTTCACACATTTAGTGAAATATTAATTTGAAGTCAATTTACATTTTGTGTCAATGAAAAAAAAATCACATTCTGGTGAATTAGATGAGTACACCCAATAGGTAAATATGGTCGAAGAGTGAAATCCATTGATATCCATGAGAAAAGGACAATTTTCTAGGTGATATTTTTTTAGAGCGGAGGCGCTTGGCCGACCATAAGAATGAGGCCCTTAAGTTTAATGCTACTAGTTCTAGAGTTTGCAGAAAATAAAAATGAAAAAGAAGGCAAGTGAAAAGGTTCGATACAAGCCACTAGAGCCAAAACAAGCGATGCAGCCCAAGCCACCGAGATTAGCCACCGGAGCTGATGAACTCGGTTTTCTAGCAGATGATCCTGATGAAATATATCAGTTTTTGGAAGGCCATTTGTGGTATTTCATGTAACTTAAATATCAATCGGATATGGGCACACACTCCCTTCCCCAATGGATCTCAAATTGTCAACTCTCTAGTTAGGGTCACAGCCTTGAAATGATCCCTTCTTGTAGCTGTCGATTTGACTCAATTTTTGTACAGATATGTGAAGTTTGGGATGCATCCACATTATTAATATCCTACTACATTTCTCGACCATATGGACAGCTAGATATCTAGAGCTTCTCTGCCGAAGTGATGGAGATGGACGTGCATATATGTATCCTGCTACTAGGCAACGCTGCCGACATCGAAAGATAATTATATATATATCCCTGTGAACACTTGAGAGACCATACAAAACTACATGGAAAGAGAATAATTCTGACCAGTAATATATGTTAGAATTCCTGCACCGCACAGATTTCGAGACCACGACTACTTGCATGAATATATGATCTATCAACTTGCATGTTCCATGGATTGTAGGCAAACGACAAGCTAGTAATCCACCTGATAACGTCCGATTGACGCGTGAAATGGGCAGCAGATCATTCATCCAAAGAATCAGTAGGAGTAACTGGACGTGCGCAGAGGCTCTCGATCGATCGTGTGAAACGGAGAATAAAAAGGTCTCCATTGGCCACTGCCTGGAGACGCTATGATTGACCTAACAGCTAGTGTACATGCGTGCATGCATCTGTAGCAGATCCCTAGGGACAGAAACCCACGCCACTGTTGCAGCACTCATTTTGCTCTCAGACTAGTCACAATGGGTACTCCCCCCGTCACGGTTTATAAGGCGCGGTTCAATTTTCATGCATTTCCATAATAGGAGAGGTTTTGTTGTTGTTAACCTTGTCCTCTTTCCTAGTTTCCTAAGACTGTACGTCTTTCTTCTTTGTGTTTCAGTTATAGACACCTAGGAGTTTATCTGTACGTGTTTTGTACG
The DNA here is from genome assembly GCF_002162155.2 of Triticum dicoccoides. NCBI lineage: Eukaryota > Viridiplantae > Streptophyta > Magnoliopsida > Poales > Poaceae > Triticum > Triticum dicoccoides. The sequence continues at coordinate 666,057,499 of NC_041387.1, read as the reverse complement.
TACATGTTTCTGTATGGCCAGAAGCGTGCTTAGTCCACGTTGCGGCCAAGTCGTGTCTAGCGTTTTCGTAGCACGAGCGAGTCCACGATCTGAAGCCGTGGGATGGTGCGAGCATGTTGGGTCGTGGCGTAGAAGTCGCTCAGTTTGTTTTCCCTGTTGAATAAAAGAAGAGAAACAGAAAAGACGCTGGAATTAAGGCGTCGCAAAACTGTCTCCCGTGTTTGTGTGTGTTTTCTGTTCGTCCTCGAGTTCCTCCTGGGCTCAGATCGAGGCATCCACAGATCGCGTGTGTGTAGATCACGACCTGAAAGCTGTCAATTGGCATCAGAGCTTCGGGTTTCTAGGTTCCTGCGGCGTCCGGCGGCGGTGATCGGAGGCGATTGGTGGAGATGGGGGATACGTCTCCTAAGAAGAGCGACGGGAAGAGCGGCGGCAGCGGTGGCGGAAAGTACACGCCGCCGGCAGCCAGGAGGCCGAGCACAGGCGACGGTGATGGCGCCGTGGTGCTGGCTGCTCCGTCGAGAGCCACCAATGTGCCCGTGCAGTACCCCATGCTGACGGACACGAACTACTCTTTGTGGGCTATCAAGATGAAAGTGTTGATGAAGGCGCTACGTGTCTGGTCGGCGATTGATGGCACCGGTGAGTACGACCAAGCGGCGGACGAGGGGGCCTTCGCGGCGCTCTCCCAGTCCGTCCCAGATCATGTTATGCTGCAGGTTGCGGACTGTGACACCGCGCAGGAGGCGTGGGAGATGATCCGATGTGCCCGCGTCGGAGAGGATCGCGTGAAGAAGGCACGCGCGCGGCAACTGAAAAGGCAGTTCGATCGCCTCGACATGGCGGACGGGGAAACTATCCCGGAGTTTGCCAGGAAACTCACCACACTGGTGAGCGAGATCCGCTCCCTCGGCGTCACCCTTGGGGAAGAGGCCGTGGTGGAGCGTCTATTCAGCGCCGTCCCGGATCGCTTCGCTGACATCGTCAACACCATCGAGCAGTGGGGTGACATGTCGACGATGACTCTGCAGGAGGCAGTTGGGCGCCTCACGGCGTTCGAGGAGAACCAGCGCGGGCGCCGGCAGAACCGCAGCGACAAGGATGAGTAGCTGATGCTCGTCACACGTGCCCTCGAATCGCTGATGAAAGGAAAGAAATCGACTGACAGTGGCGGTGCCTCAGGTTCCGGTGCAAAGAGAGGCGGAGGACAAGGCGGCAGCCAGGACAAAGGTCGTGGTGACCATGGCCAGAACAATGGGAAGGGCAAGCAGAAAAAGCATCGTAAGTTTGATATTTCAAAAGTTAAGTGTTTTAACTGCAATGTCAATGGTCATTTCGCCTCTGATTGCCCGGAACCGAAGCGAGAGAAGGCCAATCTTGTGCAAAAGCAAGTTGATGAGGATCCAGCACTGTTGTTGACAGAGGTGTGCACTCTGGTTGAGGTGACAGAGACAGTGAGTGAAACTGTGATGCTGCACGAGGACAAAGTACAACCTAAGCTGCAGGGAAGCATGGATAAGGCCTGGTATTTGGACACCGGGGCTAGCAACCATATGACTGGGTGCTTAAACAAATTTGCAGAGATCGATCATTCCATTCGCGGTGCAGTGAAATTTGGAGATGGTTCCACTGTTGAGATCGAGGGACGAGGCTCGGTTTTGTTTGAGGCATACACTGGTGATCACCGCATCTTGACTGAGGTGTACTACATACCGAGGCTGAAAAACAATATCATTAGCCTCGGCCAGCTTGACGAGATAGGCTGCAAATATTCAGTTGAGGATGGAGTGATGGTGGTGCAAGACCGAGAGTGCAAGGTGCTAGCTAAAGTGAGAAGAACCAAAAACCGGCTGTATGTGTTTCATATTGACATCACATTGCCAGAGTGTTTGCTGTCCAAGTCAGGTGATGACGCATGGCTTTGGCATGCAAGATATGGTCATGTGAGCTTCTCAGCGCTAAGAATTTTAGGCCAGAAGGAGATGGTGAGAGGTTTACCATTGATAGATCAAGGTGATCGGTTTTGTGATGGCTGTTTGGTCGCTAAGCAGCGCCGTAGACCATTTCCTGCTGAAGCTAACTTTCGCGCAGACGAAGCTCTGCAGTTGTTGCACGGAGATCTCTGTGGCCCAATTTCTCCAGCAACTTTTGGTGGGAAAAAGTACTTCTTGTTGATAGTGGACGATTGCACTCGCTATATGTGGGTTGTGCTCATCAAAAGCAAGGATGAGGCACTAGGTGCAGTGAAGAAGATCAAGGCATCAGTTGAGACTGAATTGAAACTGACTGTCAGGGCACTTCGGACAGATAGAGGAGGCGAATTCACCTCAAGGGAGTTTGTTCAGTTCTGTGAAGATTTGGGGATCAAGCACCATCTCACTGCTCCGTACTCGCCGCAACAAAATGGTGTGGTTGAACGCCGAAACCAAACTGTCGTGGGGATGGCGCGGAGCCTGTTGAAGAACAAACAATTGCCAGGTACTTTCTGGGGTGAAGCTGTAGCCACTGCAGTTTTTCTGCTCAACCGTGCACCAACTAAGAGTGTCCCAAATATGACTCCATATGAGGCTCTGTACAAGAAGAAACCGGATGTGCATTTTCTGCGCACATTTGGATGTCTTGGACATGTTAAGAAAATTGGTGCACATCTTCCCAAGCTGGCTGATCGCAGTTCGGTCATGATCTTCATTGGGTATGAACCAAATTCAAAGGCATACAGAATGTTTGATCCAAGGACAAACAAACTGCACATCTCTCGTGAAGTAGTATTTGAAGAAGATGGACAGTGGGATTGGGTTTCAGAGAAGACTGAACCGACACAGCCGAGTAGTGTTACCTTCACAGTTCAGTATGGTGCACATCTGGACGTTGGCGTGCCCATGCCATCTCCAATACCTGGGAAATTGCAGGTTGATCACGAGGTGAGAAGTTCTGAAAGTACAGCTGAACCAGAGACCCCGATGACGGCGGTGCAGTCATCCCCAAACTCTGTATCACCACCAACAAATGTTTCAGAACCAACAACGTCAGAAGGACCACAAAGGTACCGGCTGCTCGACGATATTTATGATGAAACTTTCGAGATTGATGGTGATGAATATAGCTTGTGTATGTTGGGAATGGCTGAACCAACCTCGTACCTGGAGGCAAGCAAAGATGCATGCTGGAGGCGTGCAATGCAGGACGAGTTGAGCTCCATTAAAGAAAATAAGACTTGGAAGCTCACGCATCTACCACCAGGTACAAAGCCAATTGGTCTTAAGTGGGTTTTTAAATTGAAGAGGGACTCACATGGCAACGTAGTGAAGCATAAGGCCAGGTTAGTAGCCAAGGGATATGTTCAGAGGCATGGAATTGACTTTGAGGAGGTGTATGCACCTGTTGCTCGTTTGGAAACCATCAGACTTATCATTGCACTTGCAGCTCAGGAGGGTTGGGAAATACATCATATGGATGTAAAGTCAGCATTTTTAAAATGGTGAACTTGCTGAGGAAGTGTTTGTGTCACAGCCACCAGGGTTTGAAGTGAATGGAGAGGAAGAAAAAGTTCTGAAATTGAGCAAAGCTTTGTATGGTCTGAAGCAAGCTCCAAGGGCATGGAACACAAAGTTGGATCAAACTCTAGTGCAACTAGGTTTTGAAAAATGTCCTCTGGAACACGCCCTATACAAGAAGTGTCATGGCACATCCAAATTGCTGGTTGGAGTATATGTAGATGATTTAATCATTACTGGAACAAGCACTGAAGAAGTGGCTTCTTTCAAAAAGCAAATGAAAGACAGATTCAGTATGAGTGATCTGGGGTTGCTGTCATATTATCTTGGAATAGAAGTACGACAAAGTCCAAGGAACATCTTTCTCTGCCAGTCAGGCTATGCTACAAAAATTCTTGAGAAGGCGGGAATGATGGACTGTAACCCAGCACATGTGCCGATGGAACCCAAACTGAAATTGAGGAAAACCAGTACAGCTCCACCAGTAGATGCTACTGAATACCGTAGCATTGTTGGAAGTCTCAGGTACTTAGTTCATACACGACCGGACATTGCTTTCCCTGTCGGTATTGTCAGTAGGTTCATGGAGAAACCAACCAGTGAACACTTGGCTGCTGTCAAGCACATCCTTAAATATGTGAAGGGGTCACTGGATTATGGGTGCTGTTATGAGAGGAAGGAAGGAACAGCATTGCGCCTGTATGGCTATAGTGACAGTGATATGGCTGGGGATGTTGATGATCGAAAAAGCACAAGTGGAGTTATGTTCTATCTTGGCCCTTGTCTGATCACTTGGTTCTCACAGAAACAGAAAGTCGTCGCTGTCTCATCATGTGAAGCTGAATATATGGCGGGCGCATATGCAGCTTGTCAAGGAATATGGTTGGCGAGGCTATTAGCTGATGTGCTCGGGCAGGAGGTTGATCAAGTATTGCTGAAAATTGATAACCAGTCAGCTATAGCTCTCTGCAAAAACCCGGTCTACCATGACAGGAGTAAGCATATTGATATTAAATATCATTTCATCCACGACATGGTGGAGTCAGGATCCGTGTCCGTGGAGCATGTCCGTAGTGGCGATCAGTTGGCTGACATACTCACAAAGCCGCTTGGAAGAATAAAATTTCGGGAGATGAGGGAGAGGATTGGCATGAGGGCAATGAAAGGCAAGTGACAAGTTTAAGGAGGTGATTGTTGTTGTTAACCTTGTCCTCTTTCCTAGTTTCCTAAGACTGTACGTCTTTCTTCTTTGTGTTTCAGTTATAGACACCTAGGAGTTTATCTGTACGTGTTTTGTACGTACATGTTTCTGTATGGCTAGAAGCGTGCTTAGTCCACGTTGCGGCCAAGTCGTGTCTAGCGTTTTCGTAGCACGAGCGAGTCCACGATCTGAAGCCGTGGGATGGTGCGAGCATGTTGGGTCGTGGCGTAGAAGTCGCTCAGTTTGTTTTCCCTGTTGAATAAAAGAAGAGAAACAGAAAAGACGCTGGAATTAAGGCGTCGCAAAACTGTCTCCCGTGTTTGTGTGTGTTTTCTGTTCGTCCTCGAGTTCCTCCTGGGCTCAGATCGAGGCATCCACAGATCGCGTGTGTGTAGATCACGACCTGAAAGCTGTCAGGTTTAAGGCGCGCTGGTAATTAATGTTAAGTTATTTAGGCCTTTCTCAGATCAATTACCGGCTGCATCCATGCATGTCGTGCTTTCCATCCACTAGTGTGTACGCGTGTGTTGAAATGTTGCATGCATGGAATCGATCTCCATCAATGCATGCGTGATGGCTGCTCGTTTAGTGGCTATGGGGTTACTGTGCATTGATTTCCTAAGCAATTAAGCGCCATGCTATTAACTACGCTGCTATTTTTCAGTCGCACGCAAAGGAAACTAGAGTCAATCGTGGAACACCTTGGTCCCAGAGATTTCTTATGTACGCTTTATGAACCGTGATGGAGGGAGTAGTAACTTAGACGTTACTAGTCTATGTTACTACCTCTATAGTGGGGAGTAACATATGAGTAATGTCATGCAATACTTCATTTATCAGGTTGTAGACTCATCTTGTCTTGGTCTAAGAAAAGATACTTGACATTAGAAAAGCTCTAGCAAAATGAACTACACGATCTTGTGCTATGCTTAGGATTGGGTCTTGTCCATCACATCATTCTTCTAATGATGTGATCTCGTTATCAATGGCATCCAATGTCCATGGTCAGGAAACCATAACCATCTATTGATCAACGAGCTAGTCAATTAGAGGCTCACTAGGGACATGTTGTGGTCTATGTATTCACACATGTATTACGGTTTCCGGTTAATACAATTATAGCATGAACAATAGACAATTATCATGAACAAGGAAATATAATAATAACCACTTTATTATTGCCTCTAGGGCATATTTCCAACAGTCACCACCATCACGACGTAGGACGTACCATCACCAGGTGTCGAACTGAGGGAGTTAACGAGAGGGGGGAAGGAAGAGCAGAGGTGTGGCAGAAGGAAATATAATCTGAGGGAGTTACGGGAGGGAGTAGGGGAGAAGGGACCACATATCAAGGAAGGAAACGAGACATTAAGGGGACGGAACTAAGGAAGGAAATTGTGCGGCGTAATAGTTACGAGGATTGTTGAGGATTTTACTGGGCTGTATAGAGCCACATACGTGCGCGCGGGAGCGAGCGAAAGAGGGGGACGAACGAACAACGTACAACGTACCATCACCGCCGCAGACTCCCCTTTTAGGAGTAGAGATTATTTGTTTCCTGAAAATCTGTTATTTGTTTCCTAAAACAAATTGCATTAATGAAAGGATCGGTTGATTTGGATAAATTACGAAGTTAGATCCGTGATCTTTTGTATGTTAGGAAAGTGCTGATTTGCAATAAAAGAGTGAAAAAAATAAACCGATAGATAAGAAACCAGCATGGTAAGGGTGCTTGGTGGTGGGACGAAGAAAAACCGGACAAAAATAAACCGTACCAGGCTACCAACTGCTTCATTAGAAGTAGAGATTTTGTACCAGCCATGCATATATATGTGCATGCATATGTACCTGGAATAAAAGTATGTCGAAGTTGTCTAACAATGTGCTTGTATAGTTGTATCTCCGGGCTCTGCATGCGTGGCGGCTTCTACCTATTCTTTTTCTTTTGAAGAAGGATAGAGTATCACATGAAAACAATGTTTCGGAGTTAACTGATGAAAACCATGTGGAATTAATAGTGTGATGTTCCATTAGCATGTGAAATTCCCAAGCTCAAACACATTGCAGTTTATGAGGTATGGAAAAAAACAAAATCAACTTTGAATATTACTGAACAGTAAACATCGCGACTAATAGCTGAATGTGTTCTTTTTATAGCTCATAAATGTTAATGTGTTTGAACTTGAAACTTCGCATGGCAATAGAACGTCACCCTCTTAACATGCCATTTTTTCTGATTTTTCGAAACTTTCAAACATTGTTTCCACGAAGTTTTCTTTGAAACTTGGTTTCATGACTCTCATTGAGAAGATGCATGTTCTACTTGTAACGGCATCTTCAATGCGGAAACCAAAACGTTCGCAAATGTTCAGATACTTTTAGGCACCGACCACGGACCACCAAATTGGAACGGGTCAGTCTGAGTGTCTGAAATCCCACAGACCAGCCCCAACTCGAGGGAGCTTTGGGGAACTCCAGAGATCCGCCACTGCGGACTCCAACACCCGAACCTCACACGGAGCCTGCGTATTTTCACAATCTTACCCTCCTCGTCTTCTCTTGGACAATGGCGTCGCCCCAGTAGCCCCCCACCCGACACTGACCATGCCTTGACAGACCTCTGCCGCTCTGCCCATGTGTTTGCTCTCCTCGGCCTATGCCGCCACCGCAGTCCGCCAGATTCGGCCATAGCCCGTGTACCCTCCGCCCCTGTCGTCGGCATCCATTGCGGAGGCCGTGCACGACAACTGGTCGGTCAAATGCCACAGCGAAATTTCTTGGCGTTGTGTTTTTTTCTTTGACTCAAACATAATGGATTCTGATGAGGTGTACTTCTAGGTTGAATTCATGGATTTTCCTTCATTAGATGAGGAAGATGGGTATCAAACGGAGGCGATGATGGCGATTCTTCAAGAAATAAAGCGTGCGGTGGAGTAAGCTCTCAACTTCATGTTGGGATATTAAGCATTGAATCGGCGCTAGTCATATGGGCATGTTGATCCGTACGAGGACTACTTTGCCCCTGATGCGCTATTGTAACACGTCTGTAGACCAAGATTGCATGCACTTAAAATGGAAGAACTGCCCATATACTCAACAAAGGAAATACTAGGGCCATCATAAAATTCCCACCGTCGTTATTGAAGCATTTGCATCAAAAGATTTTGGGATTTGACACTCTTTGTATGGCATGCCAGGGTCTCACAAGTCACAGTGACATCAACGTGTTGCAGCGCTCTCCATTGCTTGCAAGGTTTTGTGCAGGCTACTATCCTACATGTGGGGAGTGGGGGAGGTTAAAGGAAAGAAGGCCTAGCTTGCTTCCTTCCAAAAACTATGGGAGGCATGGGTTTTAGAGACATGAGAACTTATAACCAGGCTCATCTAGCCAAGCAAGCGTGCACATTCCAGAATCTGGATAGTCTTGTGGCACGATTACTGATGGAGAAGTAGTACCTCAATGATAACTTAGGTGATACCGTTTTTACAGGGAATGTGTCAGTTGTATGGCACTAGTGCCAGCTGGGGCACTAGGCCTTTGGCCTTCATGTACATCCAATTGCGCCAGGAAATGACGACTATAATGCTAGGCCATGAGTCCATCTGCTCCTGGGGCTGTCCTACTGCAAATGCTAAAAACTTCTTATTTTGAGACATAACTTGTGCTCGCCTATGAAGATCGACATGGTGGACTGGCCAAATAATTGTGTTAGTTAGAGGTTTTGTGGTTTTTTGAAGCATCTATGGACCGGTTCATGAAACCTTCTATCGTTTTTTCAGTTTTGGGAAGATTCCACGATGTTTTTCCCTTTTCCATATTTCTTTATCAGTTTTTATTTTGACTTTAAAAATATACATGTCTACTTTTTTTTACTACACATTGAACTGTTTCTGTATACACGATGATCCTTTTTTTTGATACACATTGAAATTTTTAAATACATGATGAAAATTTATTCGAAATGCCAACTACATGTTGAACATTTTTCTATACAAAAACCAGTGCCGGCCTGGATACGTGTCCACACCAACAACTATGCATGTATAAGCTAAAGCTAGCTATGGAACATCTATTGTTGACTTCTCCAGCTCTCAAATTAATATGCATCTGCTATACGTGTCCGTGCATGGTACCAAACTAAGTAGCAACTACAGCATGCATGGGCATGGCATGTAAGTCGTCACACAACATATCTTCAGCGCATATCTTCAACTAGAGCTTGTTTGAAAATACGCATGCCCATCAAGTATTGAAAGTCGCCGGGTGTATATCTCGCTCTAAACATTTTGTTGGTTGGCGCACAGAGATTGAGGACATCAATAAGGGTAAGGGTACACGTACGTAGATGGATTTTATTACAGTTTAAGTTAAGCTGTAGAATGAAACTTGATGCATGTATGAACGATAGATCATGGGATCAACACACTTGCATGCATGTATGTGCAACCGGGCCATCTACAAACGCACAAACGCACAACACCTACAAACCCTTGCTATCTATTGTAAGCCTTGCTACCTCTCGACCAAAGCTTTCGCCATGGCGCCATCGACCAAGCTCTTCCTCCTGCTCCTCGGTCTGAACCTGATGGTCGCCGCTGCGCACAACGGATGCGGACCCCACTGCCCGACCAACGGCTCGTGCCCGATCGACACGCTGAAGCTGGGCGTGTGTGCCAACGTGCTGAACCTGCTAAAGCTCGGGCTCGACGTGCCACCCAGCGAGCCGTGCTGCCGGCTGCTGGCCGGTCTGGCCGACCTGGATGCGGCCGTGTGCCTCTGCACCGCCATCAGGGCCAAGGTCCTCGGCGTAAATCAACCTCAACGTCCATGTCGACCTCGTGCTCCTGCTCCACCAGTGCCACAAAGACCTGCCCGCCCGACTTCACCTGCCCGCTCTGATCGATCAACATATACTCATCTAAGCACGTCATGCTGTATACACATGACATGCATGCACCTTCCTAAGTACTCCCTCCGTTCCAAAATGTAAGTCTTTTTACAGATTTTAACAAGTGACTATATACGGAGCAAAATAAGTGAATCTACACTCTAAAATATGTTTACATATATCCGTATGTTGTAGTCCATTTGAAATGTCTAAAAAGACTTATATTTAGGAATAGAGGGAGTATATACTACTCGTTGAGTTTGTGTTTCACTTCATCTATATGGCTCGTGCATGTCTAAGTTCGGTGTCATGCATTCGCGTTATGCATGCATGCAGTGATCACTTCGAAAGTGTGTCATGTTGTGGTGTCCAATTAAACGACCCATGTAATCGGCGGTTTGTATCATCATGTGAAATACTATCATCATGTGAAATACTGAACCGGCTATATGCCCCTAGCTTGTATCATCTGAAATATGTTGAAATTGTGTAAACTCGACCTGTGTGTTATACATATTCTGCTGCGTCATAATCCACTCCTAAAACATATACTCCCTCCATTCCATAATATAAAACCAGCATTCTTATGTTTAAGATCAAAGAGGCATATAGCTTTTTGACAAGTCAAACCTCACAAACTAGGAAACATATTTACGTCTGGAATGCAAAACATATATCATTAGATTCATCATAAGATTTAGTTTCATATTTTATATATTTGGTATGGTAGATATAAATAGTTTTCTCTATAAACTTGCTCAAAGTTTGAAATCTTTGATTTTTAGAAAATATATACACACTATATTATGAAAGGGATGGAGTACATGCACCTAGATCAAAGTCAACTCTAAGTTTTATATGGATCATAGGAAGAGAAAAACAAATAACTCGGATCAAGGATGAATTAATTTAGTGTTGGCGATAGCTTTATCACCAATGACGTGCGGATATATGACAATGGAGCTGTAATGCGAGACCTTGGAGCTGCGATCTTTCTATCGGTCGGGCAGTTCATCTTATCCTTACATGCAGTTACGGACCCAGAACTACTCGAAGAATAGTAAATGTTTAGAGTTTCATTATTTTGCATGAAAGTCATTGCAAAAGAAGTGGAAGCCGCTTATGTCTTGGTGCGATCTTAGGCAGGAGAGTGTTCTATTGTGTCACATAGCGCGTTTCCTTCTTTTGTATCGGTCAAACTGGTTCGTGCAATTCAAAATGCTAGATGAAGTGGGCCGAAAGTGAGTGTGAGTTTAGATGATGTGTGGGACTGCAATTTTATATTGGCCTCCACGACTTAGGCTGGGCATTCATTAATTAGCTACAAAATAATATTGGTATACTTGCATGAATGCATGTAAAAAATTCATCATGGAAAATCCTAGTCTAAAATCGTTGTTATTTTTGTAATATATATAATTTTTGTGGCTACAAGGCAGGAAAAGGTGATAAAATCCCAGTCTAATGTTGGAAGAAGATCAGAATGCATCCAAGGGGCGAAAACAAAGAGAATATAAGTCTTCCAGATTTCCCCCGAGTAAAGTAAAAAGTCCTTTATTATCCTGGTTGTCTTGCGCAATCCCTTTCCCTGCTCAAACATGTTCCTTTAAAATTAGGTTGTTCTTTAGCTTCTACGACTTCATGTGATGGATAGCGGATGTATTGCCCGAAGGGCGCAATACGTGTCTGATGTTTGGGTGTCATTTTTTGTGTTCTCCTTTGTCTTATTTTTTTCCTTTTAAAATTCTCTTTTTTTTATGTTTTGCTTTCTTCACCTTTAATTTGCATTTATGTTTACTTTGTTCATTTTCTGTGTTTTTTTTGGGAAAAACATGAATATATATTTACCAGCCCCGTGCTTAGCTCAACTAAGGCTCACTTTCAAACTAACATTAACATCTGTTTCTGAAACATATTAAATAAAAAACATACTTTCCACAAATAAAATATTAGTAGATATGTTGCACTATTAAGCATTAAGTATCTGTCAAGGCCTCCCTAGGGAAAAAAAGATCTGCCAAGGCGCAATGCCCACTATCCTTCTTCCTTCACATATAACACTTAATAGGATGACTTATTCAGCCTTGCATACACTAGAAATTCATGAGCTGCAAATTCATCCTTGCATAAACTAGTAATTAATCAGTTTGCTACAGACTAAACGCAGTGTGGGTCTTTGCATACAACAAATAGTACACTCATTTATTTTACCTAGACTAGAAGCTCAACAACGGAATACAACATTTCCGTGGATAGAGAGCATATGATTTCACTTTTACTAAATCTCAAGTTTTCTAATACTTTTATGGTATTGATTACCTAAAATGGCATACTATTACCTAACATGAGTGTAGGCGTTGATCCGAAGATTAGTACTGAAAGTGAGCGATGTTGGCAGAAACTACGATAAGTGTAGGCGTTGATCCGAAGATTGAAAGACAAGTAAAATATAAATATGTTATAGATAATTGAAAAATAGAAAATTAGTAATTTCTTCATGTGCACTTGTTCACACAGCGGCCTAGCTCTATCACATGAATATTGTAAGCTAGATTTCTTTTGCGGCGATATTGTAAACTAGCTACTACAGCAGTGTAATTCCCTTGTCAACATTGAAATTATTTGCCAGCACAACCACTGTGGGGAGCAACTGCATGTTAAAAGAATGCTTTGTAGGAGGGAGCAACTTATTAAGAATGGTAGATTATTTGCCAGCACAACCACTGCCCATAGGGGACAATTAACTAATAATTAGACAGCTAGGTGTAGCGTATGTGTCCATGCATGCCAACGAGCCAGTATAATAAACCAAAATACGAAACGTATAGTAGACATCTCTGCGCTGGTAGTAGCTCGCATGTACATGCATGGCCACATGTAATCTCCTATATTTTCCTCCCGTGACCCTGAAGATCAGGTTATGTGCCAGCTCGTACCGCTGCCATGCATACATACTAGATAGGCAGCGCGCCTTGGCGCGGGGTGCCGGCCCCAACGCTATGGTCAAGCAGGTAATGATCAAATAGTATGATAGTAGGAAGCCGGAAGCCTGATTTTGCACATGCATTCAACAGGACAACATATTTTCTTGTTCAATAATAAGAATAAACTTTAGCTTATACCAAAAACAAGACATCATTGAGTTCATCATGGCCATGAGATTATAAAGCAACATGAGTTCATTGCATTCTTGAGACCACAAAATCTAATCACCTCACATTAAGTTCAGTAGTAAGAGCATGAACATGAGATCCCCTTTTAATTTTGAAGGCGGAGACACATATCTAATACTCTTTAGTCCCTTGATTGTTATTGTGGCCCTCTTATCCGTACCCACCATCATTCGGACCGTCTCATAACACCTCCAGTGCTGAGGCTGGCCATCATGTCCTCGACCAACGTCGTGGTCCAGCATGTAATATATCAATATACCACAAAGCGTTCGTTACATCCAAAGAAAATTACAGTACTCCTCCGAACTAATGGGTTTAGTACATATAGTATAATTGATTCGCATGCTCATGACAAAGAAGAAACATTTAGTTTGAAGGCAAGGCAAGACAGTTGATCCTCGTCAAATTCAGCAAAAACAGTTTTTATACAACACCAAAAGCAAGCCAGCAGGAGTGCGAAATAGGAAAAGCTGGCTCTCATAGGTTCATAAAAAAACGTAAACATTCAAGATAGCAAAAACTTTAATGTTGATCTCCATGTTCCAGAACCACACATCACCGACAACATAATATAACTAAACATATATAGGCCATTTCGTTATTTCTAGGAGACAAACAGAACAGATGTGTATACATCAGGACATTCAGTACCATGAAAAACAAATAGAAGATTTATGTACATATCACAACTGAGATTCTCCCAGTCCACGTCAAACATTCAAGCTAATAAATATATTCTTTATCAATTTCTCAGTATCACAATGGGTTAATAATCACTCAATGTATGCTACATGCATTTCTCTTGCTTCATGTGAACTGAATTTCTCTAAAACACTCAGTTCATAACGATCTCCAACATTAAAAGTGAGAGGTTTCAGATCTCATCCAAACCACTTCATTAGTAATTCAATGCATCATTTTTCTCTTTACTTTGACACATTAACAATATGATGACCCGCAGGAGCTGAAAGTACCGAAACCCTTATAGCTAGGGAAGGCTAATTTGGCAGCAGCATGGCCTGCAAGCTACGTGAGGCATGGCGGGATACCCCGTCCGTCTCTGTGACAAAGGCGACCTGTAAGCCAGGATGATGGGAGTAGTAGTAGGCAAACATCCTCTCTCTACTTGCGCCGCTATCCAAGCCAAGACATAATCAAACCTAGTAAGATCTGAAACATGAAATTAAGTGACAAACAATGCAACTACCTACCAAGCAACTGAAATTTGGATGCCACGCGATCAAAAATTGTTCGAATATCTTATCAAACAATACCATGCAATTCAATTCCGAGACCACACAATCAAAACGTACCTTAGGAGAGCAGGAGAGAGTGAGGCCATAAGGCAGAGAAAGCATCTAATAGATAAAAGGGGCACACAACAACCCAACAATAATGATGAGAGAATAATCCCACACTAATATATAAATGTGGCAAATGATTTTGAATTATTCTACGCATAAGAGGACAACAAAAGAAAATTAAAAATAGAATTGTCTATAAGATTAGGAGCAGTTAAATGATGCGGCTTGTGATAGGAACTTTAACCTAGCATAATGGGAAATATGCAGCATAGCTATAATGTCAATCATCAATTTTTTTTGGTCACATAACTGGACATCCTCAACGGAGTCTTGGCCTTCACAACCTAGTGTAGGCTTACACAGCCATGATTATGAGCACTTCCTCAGTATTTAGAAGAGCATATTCTTAGCTTCATCCATGTCAACTTGCCACAGGAAAACTGAAGGCGTGTTTGAATCTTCAGTGATAGACAGGAAGTACATCATGGAGCACGGTACCAAATGACCAGAAAGCAAAAACCAAATCAGAAAAATACAAACCTAGATGCCTAAGTAAATAGAGGATGCAATTTCTTATAATTCTAAATTGTAGTATGGAGATCGCTGTATGGCCCATGCACCAAGATTCTAAGAAAAGTTGGCATAACAATCAAGCATTGCAAATACTTGGTATTTTCTATCAGGGGTGCAGATCAAACAGTGGTTCATAACAACACATCTATACAACAGAAGGCACCACAAGCAAGCCAAATCAGGTATGAGAATAGTAGATAGGAAAGCAACATGGGAATAGTAGCTGAGTATATTGGCATACCTTTAATTCTCAAAGAGGTCATTGGTTTGTAACAATGGTTCGAGAAGAAAGCTGCAATAGAAAAAATAAAGATATTCTTTCAAAGAACGCCCAAAGGTTTGAGCAGGATATGGTAATAAATATACATGATATGTAAACTTCAAAACTATATAGCGAATGAGCATACTGCAGAGAGATAAATGCAGATTTGGAAGCAACATATTCATAGATCGGCAAAGTCTAATTGTAGAAGCATATCCTTGTGAGACGGATACACCTACTGAACTTCTCTCTGGCCTGCACATGTAGTCTAATTGTAGCAGCAGAGGAGCGACATGTGGCACTTGAATTTATTGACTGTAAGTCGCACGACTGTAAAATACAAAGCATGGATCTTTTGCTGTTGTAACCAACTTTGTTTTCATCAACGAATTTTGTAAGAGACAGGAAAACAAAACAGCCTAGGATCTTACTTCAGAGGTACCTAACCCTACAATTAAACACATTTTTACCTCCTGTTATGATGGCTTAATGAGATCAGGATGATTTCATTTAAATAATAGGTCAATGAGTGCTCACATAACCAAGATTGGTGACTGGGAATGTCTCGTGCATAATTTGAGCATATATAGTTTACTGATGCAATTTTTTTGTCCAAGAAGAAAAAGCTTAACCATTGCATATGTTCTCTGAACTTTATGCCCATTTTTCATAAGAATATAACAAAACTAACCACTGCTCATATTTTGATGGCGGGTGGTTTACTCTCAGATTTTCTGAACAAAATCACAATCTTCTGCAGCTAGCTTCTCCAGGTCCAGAAGGACAGTTGGAAGCAACAAATAAACTACAGAGAAGTGGGCGTACCTTCAGAGGAGCACACCGGTGGCAACCCGCCGTTGGCCAGAACGGATCCAGAGGGAGGCGTGATGACCTTGTCGGAGATGTACACCTCCTTCATCCATCACCACACGGGGAGGGATGACCACGCACGCCCTTCTCGTCGGGCTCGGGAAGGGCAGAGTTGCACGCCGGCGAACTGGATCTTGGCCGCCACAGTTGGATCTTGCCGGCTCGAGTCGCACGGCTGGGAAGAGGAGGCGAAGAGGGCGTGGTTGCAGCCCCACATCATATGGTGCGGCGGTGGCCGCACTCCTGCCGAGCGTAGAGGAGGAGGGGAGAAGCCATATGGTGGTGGCGAGGAGAAGATGATGCGGTGACGACGACGAGTGAGCTCGGCGGGGAAAGCAGCAGCGGTGAGCTAGGCGGGGAAAGCAGCAGCGTGAGCTAGGCGGCAGGAGAGGAACCGTGAGGAGAGGGGACGGGACCGTGGCGGCGGCGGCGGCTGCAAGGAAGGGGCGCGACGGGGAGTGGTGGCTGCCGCCCAGGAAGGGGACGAGACGGCGGCGCCTCTATCTCTCACGGGAAACACGAAGAGAAGAGGACGCTGGGTGGAGAGAACCCTAGGGCATTGGGCTTTTATACCTCCTGACGAAATTCCCTCGGCGGGACATCGGAATAACACGCGATGGCACAAGATTTTTACACTGTTTCGATCCACAGTATCTCTTTATGATCGAACGTCTCATATCTCTCCATTAGACGATCGAACGGACGAAAACGCATCAAGGACCAGATCCGACGGTCAGGAAGCGCGAATCGCTGAGGGCGTTGGGTTCCTCCCAGTATGTATCTTACCCTGATTCCTTTGTCCTATCCTATGTATGCCCTCAAGATTACAGCTAAATTTGCAAACCCATCAAACATATCTCATGACGCAGGTCTAAGGGTTTTGCTCGTTAGCAAACAAGTTAAGCTCCAATAATGGCACACTAGTGGTCGTATATATTTTTCGCAAATTACGGCAAGAGTCAAACTCGATATATCATGACGTGTTTGCACTTGTTGCACAATGCACACTACATCCCGGCGTATAAATACCACCCCAAGCAACCAAAGAAAAGCATCACAAGCTAGCAAGCCCACCTAGCTCAGCCACAACCTAGTACACTCTTGTTAGCAACTTGTTTCATCAGCATAGCAATGGCGCCCTCCAAGGTCGCCCACTTCCTCGCCCTGAACCTGGTCATCGTGGTAGCCGCGCATGGCTGCGGGTCGTACTGCGGCAACACACCAGCCATCCCAGGGCCAACCCTGCCGATGGCCATGCCCCCGCCCGTCGTCCCAGTCCCAACCCCGCCGATGACCGGAGGCGGCAGCGGCACCTGCTCGATCAACACGCTGAAGCTGAAGGCGTGCGCCAACGTACTGAACCTGCTAAAGCTCAACCTCGACGTGCCGTCGAGCGAGGACTGCTGCCCCCTGCTGAGCAGGCTTGCCGACCTCGACGCCGCTGTCTGTCTCTGCACCGCCATCAACGCCAACGTCCTCGGCATCAAGCTCAACGTCCCTGTCGATCTCGTGCTCCTCCTCAACCAGTGCGGCAAGACTTGCCCCGCCGACTTCACCTGCCCCAGCTGATCCACCCATCATCCATCGATCGATGCATCAGAAACCATGCATCGTCGTGGTCACACTCGTCACTGGTTTGCATGTCATATGCATGCACATACGTATTTTGTTTCCTCTTCCAGTCCGTCGTCATCACCACTCGTCATTTATAAGATACTCTCGTCGATCACTGCATTTCGATATGATATCATCTAAATGCATGGTTTGCATATTTGTAAAATGATATACATACTTGTACACGCGTACATGGAATATAAAATGATTCAACTTGTGTTAACTGAATCCGTGATATATTGCCAGCTTGTATGCACACATTATTATTTGAATTATGATCAGATCCACGTCTTCTATCTGATCATGGCCTCTATTCTTTGCTTTTGCGAGTTACAACCGCAGCAACTCGTTTGGCATGGTTTTCTTTTTGTTAAGCTTAAGCAGCACCACGAAGAACCATGCATCTGCGAAACGGAACAATGCTTTGGATAACGTAATCATGGGATCGATAAACTGAACTATAAATCTTTTGCGGGGTAAAGCGAGTAAAATTTATTTGAACCAGGTCTCTCTGATGTTGCAACACTTTGACCTAAATTTTGTCATTGTGATAATTTGAATCAAATTTTAACTTCACAATTTCACGCTAAACTAGAATAAGCTGACCAGATCGCTTTTGACAGTTGGGTCTCGTGCAATAGGTCAAGCTAAAACCGTTCATAGTGTCCAGAAAGTAAATTTTGGCTCCACGAACATCACAATACCTGTTTTAACTTGAATGTGTCTATAACACACATGAATGTAGTGTTCTACTGAAAGTCATTTAGCATCGTCTAGCTAGATAAATCCCTGAAGGAAGAAGCACTTAACTGGTTGGGGTACCCATACATCTAAATTTATGAATAACTACCAATCATATGATCCAAATATATCAGTACGTATGAATGCGTGTATCAAACATATGCTTATTTATTTATCTTGAGCATCATATATTTTTATTAGCATGTAATTTTTGGATCCTTTCGATGGGGATTACTAAGTTTGAAAGAAGGAAATTATGTAGAAAAATATCTCACGTAGCCCTTTTGGATGAAGTAACTATTATCCTTGTAATAATTTCGAAGGACAATGTCTATCATTTAAATTCATACGAAACTTATGTCAAGTACCAGACGAGATACCTTTTTGCCAAATCATATGCTCACCTCGTTTGGAAGTAGATATCTTTTAGGAATGTGTATGGCCTTCAACGGACAATCTCAATAGTTGTTTTTCATATCAATATGTTAGTTAAGTTTTACAGATCGCGATATTAAAAAAATTACAAAAAATCTCATGATAGTATTTTCATTATAGAACATTAACATTTCCCATGCATATTGTGTTTCAAAGTTGTTCATTTTTTACTTTTGTATTTCTATA